>NC_134280.1:4693794-4698794 GCF_949628215.1 Phalacrocorax aristotelis | reverse complement strand
CAGGTGTGCTAGATGGTCAGGTCACTGGTCGTATCGCTCTCTGGTTTTACTGTAACACGAGAGTAAGTGGTTGCTGAAAGGTGGCAATTAATTTGCCAAGCGAGCTGAAAATGAAAGTATCCACATAAGCACGAAAATACGCCCTTCTCCTTGGCAGATGATGAAAACTCTGTTTCATCCCCACATAAAGAAATCCACGCTCGTTCTGACCTACATGCAGACAGCCCCGGTCAGGAGCGGCTGGTGGGATGACCAGAGGGCAAACCATGGGAGAAGCCCTAGAAGCCACTTGGCCAAGCCTGGAAACATGAGAGAAGAAACTGCTTTCTTCCAACGGGTTCTTGGGCATTCCCAAGCCATGACCATGTAATTTGGCTTGGCGTGTGCAAAGGAGTTAGGGCAAAGAGACTTACGTGTGGGCATGCAGATGAAGGTGTACTTTTTTTTAATGCTTTCTTACCCTGTAGATAACGGAATCCTGTAATGCTCATATTATGCCGCACATAAAGTATAAATGATACGATCTAAGAATTAACTAATAGCATTACCCTTGCATTTCCTTGCTTTTGTCATCTACAGACTCTAACCAGAAAAGGCCTTACCTGCTTTGTGTGTGCGTGTGATTTTTATCTCCTCTGTTCTATTACTAATGAGCGTCTCTCATCCTAAGAGAAATGAGGACGATACAAGTGATACGACAGGAAGCTTAGGGTACACCCACTCTTTTCCCACCAGAATAAACACTCTTCTCAGGGAAGGTACATTGATAATAAAAATACATTGAATCTTATAAGTTTCTCGGGTGACCATAATTGCTATGGGAATGGCGATTCTAATCGGACATACCATCAACACGTAAACTCCACAAATAGGAAGACTCAGGATTTAAGAGACAGAATTTTGCCAAGAGACAGGACCTCAGCTGTCCTTAAGATGTGATATTAGATGGGAGCAAAAACAGAGAGATGTGAAATGCAGACCTCAAGTGTTGCTCCGTCCTGAAGCCTAAAAGTTGATGCTCAGGCCTGTGCCTCACCCTGCCAGGTTGCCTTTACATGTAAGTGCTTCAGAATATGCGTTTAGTTAAAATACTAGAGACATCAACAAGAGATTGTAATGCTATGTTGAACCCCAATAACAAACCCACTACAGACTTCTGCAAGAGACTGTGACGATATTTTGAACCCCAGTAACGCTCCTATACCATGTAGGCAAATTACTTTATATTTTTTGTATTTATATTTTTAGGTGAAGGCCTAAGGCCATTACCCAAGCTGCACTGCCAGATGAGATACACTACAAATCAGTGAGGCTCTTGGCTCTCTCTTGGCTTCTTTTTTTCAGGGGGTGTTTGTTTCCTTGTTCCAGTTAGGGGGGCAATGGGATTCATGAAGAATTATATATCTTGATCGGGAGACATTAGTTTTGGCGATTGTGTGGTCAATCAACCTCTGCTATCCTCATGGCTGTCTCTGCACTGAAGTGATAGGCCAGTTATTGGATGTTGATGACCAGGAGCAGCTTTGTCTTCCTATGAATCTTGAGGGTGTTGATTAAATCACATACACTGGATTCCCAGGCTGGAAGCTCTCTGCTGAATACTTACTTTTAAATGGTTATACAGCATTAAGAGCAGGGCTGAATGCTTTTAGAAATATAAATAATTTATTATTTATTTATCCTTCAAAATAGCCTTTTCTCCTGGTAGATTATAGAGCTTGTTCACAGGAGAAACAAAAGCATAGCCTGGAGGAAGACAATATACCTTCAGTTTTTGCTTGAAATGCGTATGGAATTGGTATGACTTCAAAGTTCATGATGCTCAAGAAGACATTTTTGTTGCTTAACGATATCCTTGATCTGATTTTGATGGTTTTTTAAGTATTTAGGGACATGTCTTGTAAATCTTAAGAAATTACAAGTACATTATCTTATGAGGAATCAAATGGCAGAAGAAAATTCTCTCCATTCACACTTCTTTTCCCTGAACAAAAGCTACTCTTATCTTTCTTTAAACATAGAGGCGAGAACAGGACTATTCCAATAGTTATCCTACTGATAGAGTTTAAAAATAAAAGAATAGTCTAAGTTTTCTGAGGACTTAAGAGACAAGTGAACAAGAAAAGATTGATGAAAAACAGTTGTGAGCTGTAGTGTGGGACTCCCCTATGTTTAATGCCGTGTATTTCAATTTGAGTCCCACTCTTGATGAATAGGCATAAAATAATCTTTTTCTCTTTTAAAAACCCATGTGTTTGTTCCCACGTTCTAGATGTGGTGGAACGAGAAAACAAAATGGATGTGGCTGCACAGCCCCTAGTTCACAAACTTTATTTTCATTTTATATAGGAGAAATCACCAGTAGTTTCATATCTGCACTTTGACTAAATTACCTTCCTTTTACTTTCACAGTAATTTTAAACCACTTCACTGACTTCAATAAAAATGCTCCAGATAATTACAGAATTTGGTCCACTTTTTCTACTGAGCGACTGAAAAATCTGGCTACGGACAAGACAGAAGAACGCAAGATATACTGCGGAGAGACAGAGCCAACACTGTGTTCTGATTAGCAGTTTGGATGCCGTTGTTCTGTCTGGAAAACACATGTCATCCGCGGAATCACCCAAGCTGTCCATTGGCATCTGCCAACGTATCCTACATCACCCCTCTCTTTCTTACTCCTCACTGCCATCCTTACACCTCTTTCCTCATTTCCCTGTACTTCTGAAACCCACCCCCAAGTGTAAAAGCTGATGTGGGTTTCACCCCCCACAATAATATCACCTTCAGTCTCAAGCTGACCATCTCAAAATAACAGAAAACAGACCATTCCTCCGAGTCTTCTAGTGTGTCAGATTTGTGCTGTGTTTCTCTCTGGGGACAGAAATTCATAATAGCCCAGAGGCTTCATATTTTTAAAATTGTCACACTAAGACTTGAGTGCCTCCATGAAAGAACCAGTAGAAAGAGATGCCTGAAGGTAGGCTAGGAAGAATCCAAAATGATATCAGGTTTCCTTCTACCTTCCCATCAATAGGGTCTTTGAAGAAGCAGCCTCTTCAGAAAAGAAAAAGTAACTTTCACTTCAGTTAAAAAGGCTACCATGGTTTCAGTTTGGAGACTGACAGTTACGTTAGCTTTATTACCTTAAAATCTATACAGCCTCATGGTTTGCAGTGGACGGCTTTGCCTCCACGAGTTTTGATGATGGCCTTGAAAGAGAAATATAGATGCGTAGCTTCATTTGGTGTTGACTTTGGAGGTGAATATTTTATCCCCTTTCCTTTTCCTGGCTGTTTGCAAACAGTAGCGATAACTCCTATGCAGTGTGCCTAAGGATTGTAGCAGAGGGAAAAAAAGAATCAAAGCTTTTACTAGACTAGAAAAGTTCCAAGTACGATAGTTCTCCTTCCTCACCGTAGCAACTGATGAGGAGGGACAGAGGAGATGAAAGAGGAGCTGGAACTGTATATCGTTGTCTATTATCTTTTGTCCCAAAGATATTTTTATTATTTTTATTAATTTTTTTAGCTTTTATGTAGAAAGAAAATATTTTTAACGAAAGGAAAATATCTTTTCTGAGGACTACGCATTTTTGTGCATAACTTTTTAGGGAATGCAGTCTTTCACAGTCTTGAGGAGTCCTGAGAAAAGTGGGAGTTTTGCTACAGTATAACTTTTCCAGCAAAGGATAATTTCTGTTAAAATATGTGGGCACGGCGGTTTCTGGAAGGTACTAAATTGCCATTTCCCCACCCCATGTGTCTATCAGCTTGTTGAGAACTTGCTCTTTTGCTATGAAGGGCCTGAAATACAGCTCGTACAATGCTGTCACACCCAGGCAGAGCTACAACAGGTGAACACGATTATTTTTTAGGAACCCAGATCTCCCACCATCTCCCTGGAAGAGTTTAGGTTTATAATTGCGAGCAGAATAATTCTCCTCCAGCTGTGGACTGTGTTGGGTAGAAGAATTTATCAGGTTCCCACCACTATGCGGGAGCAGGCAGTACATGGGAGTGGAGCCCCCAGCTAGTAGACTTCATAGGTAAAAATAAAATCGCCCTAAGGTTATTCACCTAGGACGTACTTCGTAGAAAAAATAGAAGTAAAATAAGAATCAACCCTTGCTCCCACCAAGTAAATCTAGATCAAGAAAGCAACTGGTTTTTTTTCTGGTCAAGAAAGGCTGGGATGGTGGCTGAGTGGTTGTGGATGAGCGGTTTGTATGTTCTTGTCAAACGAGTCAACGCGTCCTTTGTTCTCAAACAAGAGAAAGTCAAATCCACTGCTAACACAACGGCAGAAAGAGTTGCTGCATACCTAATGTCTAGTAGGTAGGCAGGTGGGAGGAAAGGTAGAATTACCCGAATATTATACGTTGAAGATTTTATTTATTTTTTAAAAATATCCAACTAAAGGTCTCCTGAAATCCCTTAAGACTGTCAGATGAGACTTATTCTTCAAAGCTGTCATTATGTGCTATGTAAATCTGTCTTTACAGACATCATTCAAACGGTGGTCAATTGAGTAGACAGGTCTTAACCTCCCCACAACTGCCAGAAGGAGTTATAAAATATCACATAACACACCTTTTATACAAAAGTAGCACCTTGGTTGCCTAAACTGAATGGAAAGCTCCTTTGTAAATGGCCGCAAATGGCAGAAGAGCCAAGCACCATTCGATGTACAGGATAAATTCCTATTCCTGCAACACTTCGGCTGCAGCAGTAGTTTCTCCAAGTGGGAAGCACTTACTAGAAACAAGTGCCACAGCACCTGATGTGTTCCTAACAAAACAAATGACTAGTGTGCTCCCAATTCCTCTCGCCTCAGGTTTCAGAGAGCCCTCGGGACCTCGACCAAAACCTGGGACGGCGGGGCTGGGCGCCGCACATCCTGCCACCGTGCCACCCAGGAGGGCTTGGCGACTTGTACCTGAGGCATGCTACTGATCACCCTGGCTTGTGGGCTTTAATATTTAAGGTTAGGATAGG
>NC_134280.1:4681294-4683794 GCF_949628215.1 Phalacrocorax aristotelis | reverse complement strand
ATAATCCTGTTTAGCTACTCTACAAGCCTGTCCGCTGCCATGACAGGCTGATTTCAACTCTGGAGCACCCCAGATCTCAGCAAGCCGCATCTCCCGTTAATTGTGTGAGAGGCCACTGACAAAGTCAAATAGTTATGGAGGTCCTCCTACGTCACTCAGAAGTTCTTGGGTGATATGAGCTGCGGTGGTGCAGGGGACACCACTGTGGCAGGAAGGCTGAAGAAAGGGTGAGGGGTTTGCAGCCTACTTCTGCAGACCTTCATAATTTTCTCTTATGGGCCACGCACTGCTCCTCTTGTATCTTCAAGTCACCCCTTTCTCCATCTCCAAACTGTTTCACCCTCCTCAGGGTTCCACTGCTTCCTATCAGATAACGAAACTCATGGAAGAAGCATCTTTGGGTGACCCAAAAAGCACAGATGCGGCGGGGGGGTGTGGGGGGTGTGTGGGAGGGGCAGAGGGATGGAGAAGGAAAAAGGCAGAAACGCAGACCATCAGACAGACAATCTGCCGATCCAGATCCCTCTTTTTCACCCAGCACAGCGCTCGGAAGTACATGCTTGGCAGGTGAGCTTGAGAGCCTTGGAGTAGTGCAAGTTTTATGACTGTTGGAGCACCAGAGCCATCAGGAAAAGGTGTTCAGGGAAGCTTCTCTCCTGCTCCCTGGGCAAATCATCCCCCGTGACAAGGGCTTCCTCATCTGCTATTCTGTCACCGTTTTGCCATGACTTTTGGTAAGTTTGAAAAGCACCCAGCATTATCAGTAAAGACAAACTCCACTGATAAAATTCACAGCAAAGGAATCAGGTAGAAATGAGGATTAAAACCCTTTTCAGCAAGGGAGCTCCACGTTCAGCCCCGACAGCCCTCCCTGGGGGCGGGCAGGAGCTCAGCTGCTCAGGGGCTGCATCTTTGTTTGACCCTGGCGTGCGCCCAGCCTGCAACCAACTGCAGTGGCTGCACGCCACAGGTATCCGCGGCACGAGCAAGTGGAAGCCGGGCTGTGACCCAACATACAGCTAAACACCCTTCCACTTTCCTTCGGTGGTCTGGGAGACGGGTAAGCCGGCAAGACACACCCGGCCTATAAAAACATCAAGCTGACACTGCAGAAAGCGGAATAAAGGCAATATTCCTGATAAGGTGTGTCGCCTTGTTGCCCTGCAGCAATTTTTCTTTCCGCCAGGTAGCAGACAAGGCGCTACCCACCTATGGAGGGTGGTCTTCAGCTGCACCTACAGACATTTCTGACTGCAAAGACCAGGAGGCAGGCTAGAAAAAGAGTATTAGAGTTCCAGCAAGTTGGTTGCTAGCTTTCCAAGCCTGGAGAGCAAACTGAAGTGTATTATTAGCTCTTTTCTGTTTGCCTCAAAAGCTGATGAAGAAGAAGTTGGAAACTATACTATTCAACTGCCAAATAACTAAAAAAATTCCAATAGCTCCTGACATATGAGCCAAGGAACCCACTGAAAATGTACATCTGCATCCAAACCATAATGTATTGAGCTATGATCTCATTGCGAGGTGAGCTTTTTATTTATTTTGGTGGTTTTTTTTTTT
This sequence comes from Phalacrocorax aristotelis, assembly GCF_949628215.1. Classification (NCBI taxonomy): domain Eukaryota; kingdom Metazoa; phylum Chordata; class Aves; order Suliformes; family Phalacrocoracidae; genus Phalacrocorax; species Phalacrocorax aristotelis. Next base: position 4,682,234 of record NC_134280.1, on the reverse strand, counting down.
TTAATTTGGTTTTGGTTCTTTGAGAAAGAAAGGAGGAAACAAAGATTAAGCCTTACATTAACGTGGCCTTATGGGGAGAACAGGGAAAGTCACTATTAGTCCCCTCCCCGTAGTGCTTCTGCATGTGAGGGATGGTTTTCTCCAGCTCGGCCACGGGGACAGGGAGGTGGCAACTCCACGCTGCCCTCCCACATGAGCCGATGCATCTCAGAGCCAAGACCTGGCCCCTCCACGTCCCCATGGAAAGCAGAGGACAAAGCGAGGAGCCGTTTTCCTCCCCGAGCCCCTTCCCCAGCTGGCGAGCCCTGCCCCGACACTCAGGGTTATCCCAGCAGCTCGTGGGAAATGCCACTTCCCAAAGCAGGAGCCAATCACTTTCGCAACATCCAAGCTAAATAAATGATTTCCAGAATCCTGATCAAACCTCTCTGTATTATTGGCATTCATGTTTCAGTTCGGAAATTATGAACAGGACAGCCCAGCTTTATCTTAAAAGCATCTGGTATTTGGGAAGGAGAAATAGCCTGCTTTTTAAAAAAAAAAAAAAATAAATCTGTAACATAAAAATGCTTGAGAGACTGGCGATTCTTATTAAAAGCTAGCTTTTTTTCACCGGGTAATTTTCCAGATTTCTCACAGCCCTGGAGCAGAGGAGAGAATTTGGGAAACAAGGGAAACATAGGTGGGAAAAATATACGAAAAGAAAACATGTAAAAGAAAACACATTTAAATTTGTTTCCACATATGAGATCATATTTCTGGCACATTGTAGAAGTCCTATGGAAGCTGTTATTTCCAATATAGGAATACTACAGTGACTAAATTGGTGTTAAATTTAAATCTATTCAGGAAGTAATAGTCAATCTGCATTCCATGTAAAGACTCTCACAGGCAAAATTATTTATACAAGGTAAAGTTGGCAAAAGGAAGTCCAATGAAA
>NC_134280.1:4626294-4676294 GCF_949628215.1 Phalacrocorax aristotelis | reverse complement strand
ATCAGGCTCTCTGAAAGCACTCCCCAAAACAGAAGATATTATCTTATCTACATGCTGACCCCATCCCCCTGTTCTCCAACCAATTCCAACAGGGAAAACGCTTTTTCCTTTACCTTCCCACAGCACACGGGGCAAAGCCGGGGAGTTTTCACCGGTGGGTGCAGGACCCATGCAAGAGCCACCACCCTGGCACGACACCTCCGCCTCCTGCATGGGGTTAAGCGATGCAGAAGGCGTTGTGTGAAGGGCGAGGTTGGGGTTTTCCCCCCCCCCCCCTTCCTTAATGAGTTTAATCTGATTAACATCACCATTCGCTCCCTTGTGTGGAAACAATGCGGAGCCAAATTTAGTAACCGTGGTTTACGCCACATCACCCTGGGTACCTTTGTTCATGGTGCACATCTGGCACCACCAGCTTTAACTTTACCCTCAACACCCTCCATCCACACCAGCGCTCAACATCAGTGGAGGGTGGGTTTGATCGGGACGCTAGAAACAATAAAATCCATCAAATCATCAATATATAGTTGTGCGTTTGGTAAGCCTGCCTGTAGTTAACCAAAAAGCACAATTTTTATCCCAACGGGAAGATTTCATTTGGTCTGCATGTGACTAGGGAGCTGATTTCATTTCCTGTAAAACCCCCTCAAATACTGCAAAGTTACCTGACTCAGCTGCTTGTAGAAATCAAATTCAGTCCGAGATAACAGCTAATCATTTGTCACAGTAAGAAGCAATTCCCTGAAATCGGAAGGGAAAACCTGCCGCTTCAATCCGCAGGTCTGTCAGATTGCTAGAAATTACATTCTGCTCTGACTAACCTCTGCACTTGGATTGCTAACAACAAGCAGCCCGGTCTATCAAAAGAGAATATCATACAACCAGGAACAGCTTTTGATTTGTTCTATTCCAATAACCTGAGAAAAGTTTATGGACATGCATTGCTGCCTAGACCTCAATTTTCACCAACCTGCATACTGTTTTGAATTTATAGCTCCACATCCCCACAGTAATGTAGGTAAAATTTACAGGCTGATTATCTGGTACTTCATAGGAAGAAAATTAGAGTTGATTTTATAACCGTACAACAGATACTTGGTCTTTGACACTTGGAGTAAGGACCCACAGTTTGGCTGCTCCAATTAAAATGCCAAAAGAAAAAAAAAAAAAAGAAAAAAAAATGTGAACTTTATGGAGAAAGGAGCTTTCAAAATGCAATTTATATTCTTTAGAAATGTTTCCAGAGAGTAAATTAAATGTATACCCTTCTATGTAAACACTATTTGTGCAGCAGTCATGTTATAAGTTTAATAAAAAATGATGTATCACCCCTGTTTGTAAGATTTATAATTCATATGGCAGTAGTGAATCTGGAAGCCTGGCCACAATGCATTTTCTATACTTAACTCTGTTATCTACGGTACGAGGATGCTTACAACATTGGCAAAAAGGGGCAAAAATAGTTCAGTGTCTTTACTTGACTTTTTTTTTTTTAAGGAGATGTCATTAAAATTGAAAGCTTATATCTCAAAAGGCCAGAGTTACCCATGGGGTTAACGTTCTTAGCAAGACATGTTTAGGCAAATCTATCCACTGTACTTTTATTAGCAGGTAATGAAAAGGTGTAAGTTAAAGTGTGAAAGGACTCCGTGTTTTTTGAAAACAGTACTTCAGCAAATAGCTTTATCTGGCAGAGCCTCTTTGTATTGTAATTACATATAATACAAATCTTCACAATAATTCAGAGAGAGAAAATGCTAATGTGCAGGTTGTGGCAGAAACTAAACCAAAGCAATGAGATTTGCAGCTACAGCTGACTCCCCATCTCACACTGAGATTGTTAACAATTTATTTCCCTGCTTGCACGAGAAGGCTCGCGTCTCCACTCTTTCTCTGAACTGCAAGTACAAAACTTATTTCTCCCAAACCTCTTTTTTCCCCCCGGAGCGCTCCTTTTCCCCTTAAAGTACAAAAGAGATAAACCCTCCAAACTATTGATTAAAGTAGATGGGAGTTGGTAGGAGAAACTATGAAAAGCTTCTAGCAGTTAAGCAGGATTTATATTAAGAACGAGCTCCTAACATCCTTTCCAGATTTCTGCTCATCACTGCTCCAGTTTTGAAAACATGCAAAATTTATCTGACTTACCACAACAGCTTGAAGGACCAGCTTGGATAAATATGCATTTTTGTGATCTCTATTGGTTTTGCACATATGGTATCATCTACCTGATTGATTGTAAGGGCTCCATTGACTAAAAACTGAAGGGATTTTGGTGTATACATTCATTCTGAAAATACATATTCATCGCGGGGCACGCCACAATCCCCTAAACGTGAAGTCACTGCCATGCATGGTGTCGGTGTCTCTCACGTAATGAATCACTCACTGGCTGATGGACCCCGCTGGAGCCCTGACACTTCACCCTCCCGCGGGTGGCTGCTGCCACTCTCCAGCTCGCAGCCATGTCCCCAACTCCAATGAAAGGGCGAGGGGCCGGCTGGCCTCCCCACCGGCCACCTCCTCCAAACGGCAGCTTTTAGATCACAGCATTTCTTTCCTTACTTTTTTTTTTTTTTTAAATTATTTTAATTTCAACAAGGCCAAATTAATTGTTTGCAAAATGAAGAAACGGATCCTGCAGCAATCTTATCCCTCTGATAACTCCTCACAATTTGCGATGGAGTTCCCCCTAGCATCGGCCATGGAGCGGGGTCTGTATTTCTTCTTTTAAGAGTATTTTTTTACTCCTTCCCTTCCCACCGCCACACACAGCTTGGGAGACAGACTATATTAAAAAACACTGTAAAACAAATAACTGCCTTCACGGGGAAATGTGTTGTTTCTTTCCCCCTCTCTTTTACATTCTTATATCTGACCCTAATCTAGATCCCACAGTCAGTGACAGAAATATTGACATCAGCCGGAGAAAGATCAGGTTTCTTTACACAGGGGACGAGTCCTGTAAACTCTGCTGTGTTGACAGAACCAGGTCCCGTGCTGGTGGGTCCTTCTGGTGGCCTGGAGAAGGTTTAAACACCGCTCCTGCTCCACTGTAACCCAAGGGAGCTTCCTCATTAACTTTAATACCAGCATCATTACACCTTACAAATAAATATGGATGGATTCTGCTACAGGAGGGGCACTACTCAACTCTGTAGGTAGCCTTACTGCCCACAGCAAGACATTTCTGTTGTGTGGACTACCAAGAACACCACAATCCAGCCCAAACTTGATAAAAAAAAAAAGCTGAAAGCCAGATTAAAAAAAAATATTGCTCCTCTTCCTCTGTGTTTTTTTAAGAGTCAAGCTATACACTCCAGAGGCCACAGTAGAAATGCTGACACAAACCTCAGCTTGGCATCGGGAACAGGCACGACTGCCCGTTACCTGCTCTGGCGAGAGAATTCGTAGGTTCATGATGAAGTAGGGGTACTTAGGATTTCTACAGCATTTTCCTTTCTATTGTAAACACTTGCTCAAAACCCAGCCCTCCAATTTTTGGTCACAGCTTTATCTCAGAAAAGGCTGAATAGGTACTTAAAATATTTTTCAAGAGAAAGAAAGAGGAGAGAGAGAGAGAAACCCCTGCCCATTCTTCTGAAATTTAAGTAGGCAGCCCTTGAAATATCACTGAGAAAAGTCTGTATTTTCTCAGGTTTAACTAAATAATTTATGCATACTTTCACTTTGGCATGATGAAGCAATTTTAGCCTTTAAAACCCACAACTACTCAGGAGGGAAAAGGTCTGGTTCCTGCAACTTAAATAATTTAAACATCCAGGTGGAAATGCTTTCAGCACTGCTCCTTTCTGAGACAAAGGAGGAAGACTCCGAAACTCAGACACGGAGAAGAAAAGGAGTGATAGGAGAGCCAACCTCAGACGCATTCAATATTGAGGGGAAATCCAGCATTGTTCGCTGGAAAAAGATGACCAGAGAGACACTTAGAGTACATAAATCCGCTAGGTAAAAACGCTTAGAAAAAAAAAATTGTTGGCCTAGAGCTACAACAAACATGCTTTCCAAAAGAGCACGGCAAAAATATCCCTCTCCCCTCTAACCCAAGTCAGAAATGGTTTGTGTACGCTCAAGGGTTAGGCAGATGTTAGGGGTCACTGAAGAAGCTGTGTGAAAAACTGCACCACCAGCACCGGCTTCTGAATTTACAGAAATGAGTATGTCGTCTACCTCATAGCCGAGCAGCTTCGTGCCGATGAGAAATGAAAAAGTACCCGGGCTACTTCACTCTTTCCCGCATTAGATGGTAGATGTGAAACTCTTGAGTTACATGCAAAAATTTATCGGCTTGAAAGACAGGTAAGAATGGCCCTCTGAGTCAGCGTCCGACTGACCTCACGTCAGGTTTCGATGTGTGCCGGCGCATCGGCGATGACATGCCCGCAAAGCACGTGGGATGCAGCCAGAGCCCAGCTTGGCTGACGTCCTGGGGAAGGGCGCGATGCACGACGGGAGCGGATGGTTATGGGGAGAAATGCTTAAAGAAAAAAAATCAGAAAGAAAGCGCCAACAGCATAGGTATTACTAGAACTAGGTAACTGGTAGCGATTTCATAATATTAAGCTCTGTTAATCAAGATGTCTCCCAGTAAGTAGCACTACTGAAATGAACATTTGGCTTCGGCCCAAGGACAGGCATGCCTCGGACTGCTCTCCCCTTTGGTATGTATTGAGCAGAAAGTATTAGAGTTAGCAGTGACTCATATCCAAACCACCAGTATTTTCTTTTAGAGAAAAAAAATATCTGATTGTCCTTTTTAACCAACTTTAAAGCCCCCATTGTTCAGCGTGAGCCTTCAAAACATGGCAGGGACGACGTCCCGGGGCTGGAGAGACACACTCTGCATGCCTGCGGTGTTCTCCTTGGGTTTTGCAGAGATAGGGACTCCTAAGTGCCCGGGGGCCTTTCGTCACTCACGTTCCTCAAGAGGATGGCAGTAATACACCAAATTAATAACGGCGCACATCCCTCCTACAGCCAAGCTCGTCCTGGTGCCAGCGCTCACATCTGCAGCGCAGTCGCACGCTTGCATCGGGAGCGGATGGGAGATGCCACGAGGAGGAGGAGGAGGAAGAGGAGGAGGAGGAAGAAGAGGGGAGGTGGGCCCCGGCCATGCCCTCACATGGGATTTCCCCCAGCACTCTTCACCTGCGATTTCCTGCTCCTCCGCAAGACACCTGAGAAGGGAAGCGAGAAAGAAGCCATGCTCCTCTGTCCACCCCTCCATCAAGCACAGGCTGCCCATGGCCTATTTTCCTTCTTTGTTTTTCCTACCAGGTGTTTCACCCCATATATCCTAATCAATGCAAAAAAGGGCAAAAGTCACACCTTGCAGCACTAGAAATACTCCACTTGGTGTTGAAAATGATGCTCTTTCAGCACAGATTTTTGTTGCCATGCACATGAGAAACTACTGGCAGCCAGTGTACGTGTGTGTGTGTGCATGTGGAGTAACACCACCTCCAGAGCCTGCTTCCCACCAGACTTTGAGCTTAAAATGGCTCAAAGTTTCCCCTATCTACATGTGCCTCACGGTCAGCTGAAATGTTCTTATTAGACTGGTCCCCAACCTTATCCTTGCAGCCAAAAGGAAATGCAGAGCTGGGCATGAGAGGCTGTTGAAACCACATGTCATGTTTGGGTTTGCTGTGTCATAATGATTTTATTCCGGTTGGGATAAGGCTTTCTGCAGCTGTTTTCCTATGGAGCTGATGGCAAAGGGCAAGGGCTCGGCTGATACTGAGCAAAACGGAAGAGCAGCAAGAGGAAGGACCTCCCGACAGAGAAAACATCTCTGTTAAAAAATGCATTATTTTTGTTGTTTTAAGTATGTAAACTTCAGAGGCATTGCCTGTGGTTAAAAGGTAAAATAAGGGATGTGGAATGAGGCTTCAGACCTCAAGCCTTCAAGTATTTTCCCTTTCTTTTGACCTTCTGTATTTTCCCTTTTTTAAATGTGGTTTTAGTAGCAGCACCCCAGTCACAGCATCCCCAGCAGCGAAGTGTGGGTGCCCCAGGGTTCTCCAGCACCTCTCCACTACCAGGGGAAAGAAACCCTCCTTTCTCACCCCAGCTCCCTTGCCGGCGGGGCTCCTACCTGGCCAGGCAGGATGGCCTCATCCTCTAATTAACATGTCAAAGCATACGCCAGTTATCCCCGAGAATGTGCTCCCTCCTGCACCAGGTACCCACCCAAAACCCTCAGCTCATTGCTTTGAGATATGAACATCCTTCGGTTGTCGCTGAGAGGGCTCAGATTTCAGCCGATGCCTACCTCGAGGTGAAAAGATAACATGAATTTTTAACAGAAAAGAACCTACTTGAAATTTAAAGTCATCCACTCTTTTAATGAAATACAAAGTATGGCCTGTGTCAGGATCATATTTCATGGGAGAAAGTTAAACTTTGAAGGTTAATATTGTTTCTGAACAAAGTATAAGTCAGGTTTTTTGAGGCCTTTTTTGCTGATTTACATCTTACACCCGCAAGTTTCGATGGGGATCGGAGACCTCGCGTTTGCAAACCTGCACAATTTTGGGCACTGGAGTAACCATTATATCAACACCAGGAACAAAGCAGGCTCCGGGACTGTGTGTGAAACTCCTCTAACAACAACCCAAAAAATAAAGAGGCAGCCCGTTTGGCACCGAGCTCCCCGAGGAAGCCGCATGAACCCGAGGTGAAAGGCCTTTTCTTCTATTCCCAGGCTGCTAAACCATCTAGTTCTCCTCATTCATTACCCTGAGTTAAGCCCTGCAAGCTTACAGTAAACCTGGGAGAGCTCGGGTTTTGTACGGAGGAATTTCACATTAAGGATTTGCTTCCCCCGCCTCCAGCCTGTTCCCCTGAATCTTCAAACCGAACACCTGATATAAAACTAAAATCCTAATCTAGCCTGAAGTGCATTAATAGGAGCTTTGATTTTTTTTTTTAAAGAAGAGAATTAGCTCCATAATCCTACTAGTTATACTTCTAACAATATTATTTTAAGACAATTAATTCATATTTTAAAATAATGAAATTACTAGCACAAGACACTAAACTTCTTTTTAGTATATTAAATTGGGCAGATTGCTTCTCTCCTTCTAATTACGAATGTAGCAGTTACAAAAGAAACTGTCATTTTGATAGAGTAAAAGACAATCTGTCTGCCAAAAGTGTCCAACCATAATTCTAAAAAAAAAAAAAGTCATCTGCATCAAGAACATGCTACTTTGTTTGATGTACTGTCTTATTGGAAACCTAATTTGCTTTCAACCTCTGAGACAACACATAACATAAGTTTGTGTGACTAATTTTCTTGGAAATATGAGTAATTAGAATAAGGGACGATTTCCTTCGCAGGAACAGATAGTTTAAAAATTCAAAATAAATGCCGTAAGTTGCTTTCTTTTCCCTTTTAGCCGCATATTACAAAAGGGAGAGGGATGGCTTCGTATAACGTAATGTAAGCTCACATGTAAATTGTGAACTACTGCAAAGTACGGAGAGGTTTATTACCTGAGGTGAGCGCTCCCAGAGCTCCTGGAGTACAAAAGCATTAGCCGTATGTTCTAACGGAGTAATAAAAATCAATAAACAGGAACCCCCCACCTGTGCTATGGCCCCAGTGTTAAGTTTTATACATGTAGTAATAGTGCATATCAATTTTCACCACCCTTCCTACGCTAGCTATTACAAGGCGTACAACCACCGGAGGGACTGCGAGAGCAGTGCCATTCATCCCACGGAGTTGTCCAGATGCCAGCTCCATTGCATCATTGTCAATTTTATTCTATCTACAACTGGACAAGGCTGCAGCCCCAGCTCCTCTCCACCCACTCAACCCCGCAACAATTGCAAACTCTGTTCGACTGGTTAAAGAGTTTACAAGCCAGCTGAAAGAAAACAGAACAGTTGCATATTAATGCACCCAACCCCTGAAAGATCACATAATGGAGCGGGAGAAACGTGTAACTGCAACCAATACGGGATCTTGTCCAGCTGCCGCAGCCTGGGGATCAGTGACCGGGTTTTTCAATAAATTAATGAGAAGTATCAATATGCGGCTGCGCCAGGTTTTTGACTGCAACTGGTTGTGTTGCTATAGGCTTCTTAATTGCTCAGAGGTATGGAAAGCGTGGGTCAGCGTGCAGCTAGCGTATGCTAAAAATCAAACAAGCTATGGTAGCTCTGCCAGGTTGCAAAAATAACTATGAAATCACACTTACCTTATAATTAAAAAGAATGCCCCTGATAAGGCAGTGAAGAGTATGAGTGTAAACCTTTGCCACATATTTTCCGCTATTCATTAATCTATGGAAATAAGGGTGGCAAGTTTATTTAAGTACCAAGCAGAACAGGAAAGATAGTTGCTTTTCATTTTCAAATCAGGACCCAAAAAAAGCCAACCCAAAACTAAACTTTGAGGAATATTTCATTCTCCAGGCATCCTTTAAAAGTGTCAGGCTTTCTAATTACAGCCCAAAGATGACCACTGCAGACTTTATCAAGTAATGAGAAGCATTTGAGGATGAAGGCTTTGATTCTGAAATGAGCATGACCCAAGTGTAGTCTGCCTTTATGAAAAAAGCTGCGGTAGCTTCAGTTTTAAAAGGCAAGAGGGAAAAAGAAGGGTAAAAAAAAAACCAGCACTTGACGATGACCCTTTCTCCCCTCCCCAACAAAAAGACAGGGAGTTTTATCTGCCTGAGGTTGCCTCTGATAGCGCTCGTGGTCCGGAAGTACCACTCATGGGCACTTAAAGCGGCATCACTCAGAAACATAAAAATAGAATAAAGTTGTACAGCAAATGAGAAATTATGATATAACTCAAGTGCTGTGACACGAAACAAGCAAAACGAATACTCCAAACATTCCCTGGAACTGATAAAAATCTATCTGAAATTAGTAGTGCCATCAAGGTGTTGCTTAAGATGAAGTAGTGCCTTTAAAAAGCTATCTACAGTAACAGTCGCGACAGCTTTGCAGTGAAGCTAACCATTTTAGGCAATGGGAAGAAAGTAAGACCATTGTAGTTGTGAACAGCTGGCATACAATAGATAATTTAAGGGAAAGTGACCCTCATGTATAATTTTTAACTGAAGAACTGTCAAGCTCCATTAGTTCCAATAGGGCCTGGTAGTACTGAGGTAGGTTTATAGGGGCATTGTATGAGAAGAGTTTCCAACAGAGCAGTGAGAAAAAAAAAAACATTTTATGGGAACTTTTGTGGATTCAGAATTAATTCAAATTTTTTTTTTTAATCTTAGCTGCTGTTTGAGACGACGGCATCTCTGCTTTTCTTTATAGAAGAGAACCCAAAAAATGTCAAAAATGTCTTTTGGAGCCACGTTCTGAGCCACATGTGCTGATAATGGTGAGGAATTCAGAAAGACACCCATTACACGTGGAAACCGTGCTGCTGAATCTACATCACCACCCTCAGCTAGTGAACAAAAAGCAAGGGAAGAAAGAAGGACTCCTTAAATAAGTGCAAATAATGAAGGGTAGAACCTGCGTAGAACATAAAAAGTGAGCAAGTTAGGTAAAATAAAGCTCCAGCACTGTTTCTGCAGACATATTTTAGAAGCCAGTCCAACATTATAAACAATTGCTATAAAACCTGAAAGGTCCAGGTGTCGCTAAGTCATGTTTACTTTATGGCTTTCACTTTGCTATTTGGCAGTACTTCTAAGACCATACTGAATGATGTTGCCCTCAACTTAAAGTGCTATAACTTTCTTTTCCAGACTTAAAAGAGATACTGTAAAATTATTTAGCAACTTCTTGTGCCATAAACAATACTGGGATGTAAACCCAGAGTCCTCTCCTGTGTGCCAGTCAGCCCCCCAGTAAATGCTGCATTTTGGTGGTGGATGTGTGGTGAGTCTTGGGAAAGTACATGGGATTGGGGTGAAGAGGGGGAAGACCGAGCACGTGGCTCTCCGCCTCCGAAGGGCTCAGACTGCGGGCACCCTTGTGCCTCCTGGACGCTTTAGGGGACAGTGGAAACGGGGACAAAAGCAGCTAATATGGGCAAAGGTTTGGGGCTTGCCTCGCTCCTCGCGGAGTTGTCCTTCCTCGGGAGGAGCAGCATGGCAGGAAGGTGCTGGGTTTGGGGCCAGTTATGACCCTGCGCCGCTGGGGCCCCACCATGCTTTCCACTGGGGCCAAGGGTGGATGTGTGGCACGAAACCAGGGCATGCTCAAGGCTGAGGTCAATACTGGGTTTAAAGTAAATGAGAATAGCCAATTCTGGCCTTCACAAGTGGACCTGAGACCTATATATTAAAAAAATACAGACTGTCACTTAAAGAAGTGACAAGAGAACCATCCTTTTAAATCCAAGACAACTAATACGACAATAAAGCCAGGAGTTATAGGTACTGTAGATTGTCCTTTACTGGACACTATATTACATGTAGTCATTAGGCCAGCTATAAAAAGAAGGTTTAAATACTAATGTATTTTTTAATTTGTTTTATACCCTAAACAAGCAATCAATGTACATTAATAAACATAATTGTTTTTTTGGCATTTGTCCATTCATTTGGTCTACCTTGTCAGCTCCGGCAAACACATCAGCAAAATTCAGTAACCACAATACACAAGAAGGAAACACCAATGAGGCCTTCTCAAATATGCATAATGTATTGAATTACTTTGCTGCTCCGCTATTGACAGGCTGAAACCTCCAAAGTTTGCCATAACTGTACTCCTGTCCGTCTTAAACAATGACTTTGACAGGTTTTTGTCCACAAATACTGCTTTCAAGTGCTGGTGCAAAGAACCTTTAACGAGGTGGTAAATATGTTTACCTTTGATAAGGTGAGCTGCCTGATAAGATAAGGTGGATAGCCACTTTTCAAAAGCAAACATGTACAGAGCTCCGGGCTCTCACACAGGAGCTGTGCTGGATTTGATCAGCGTAGGGCAACATCTACGCACTCCGGAATAGCTTCCTGAAATCAATTTGTTCCTTTTCAGTTTTAATTATAATATACCGCTCGCTAGAGAGAGATTTATTCACTCAAGAGGGTGCAATGTTAGAGATGGATTGTAAAAGGTGCTTATCTCTGTAGTCTCCGCAGTTTGGGTGCAGCTCTTGGTTTAACTAGCCCACCATGGGTATCTACCTCCTGGTGTGCCACCTCCAAGCAATCCCCATCCAAGGGACCTCCTGTAAATGGGAAAGATCAGGAAATATCTTGGAGGAGGAGGCTCTCTATGGTCTGGTCTTGTTATCCTGGGTGCTAGTGACTGGAGAAATACATACTAAGAAAGAGCTCCATGGGGGGCAAAATCCATGTTGCAACCCCGTAATGCCTCCTGACATCTCTACCAGCTCCCCTCTGTAGGTGACCCTACCCAAACAATTCGGACTGCTCCATAGGTTTGTAGGCAAGAAGATGGGAGGTAACGCGTGTAGCATCCGCGCCGCAGAAATTTCTTAACGTGTCATTTGTCGGAGGAAAGGAAAATGAAATTGTTGCAAGAGCAGCAGAGACTGAAAAGTCCAAAATGGTAGCTCCACTAAAGGCTTTAACGCACTAGAAAATTCATGAAAACATGAATAAAAGGTAACTTATTCAGTGTCAGCCTTACATATTTATAGTTTAAAAATTAGTCAAAGTTTATGTCCCGAGGTTGCACCTACAGGAAGCCAGATGTGTGCCTTCTGCATGTGACCTAAGACAGGCCTGAAGCAACAACTAGATAATTTCTCGCTCATACTCCACACCGTCGATCGCGGCGGCTTTCTGAGGTGAGAGAATCTGACAGCACTAACTCTCCAGGGCAGAACTTTCCAGTCAAGTGGATCAACGGACTGAAAATCTCTTATGAATAGTCATTAGGCCTTCATTACAAACCCCTCACAACCCAGTTCTCTTTTCGCAACCAAATGCCTTTTGTCATCTTCACAAGGTGCATCATTTAATTACCAATTGATTTCTTTATATATGACAACATGTCAGATAGCAAAATACAGTGTATCTCCCTTAGGGGGAGAAGTCTGTTAACTATCAGCATGCCAGATTACTGAATTTAGCTGGAAGACAGCTATTCCCTCTACTGCGCCTTTATTTTAACTCGCTTTCCAGTTTTCCAGAGGAGCAACGCGGGGAAGCGGCAGAGGCAAGGAGCTTCGCAACGCGGATTTTTTTCCCCCGTTCTGTCAAAGAATTAAAACCGGCTTCCAACATTTCTCACTCTCTTTTTAGGCACACACCCCCCCGCGCACACACATATGTACGTTGGCATCCGCGGCTATATGCACACAGAGAGCCGCGCTAAAACACGTCAAACAATTGTTCTCATTATACCAGGAATTTACCCAGCTTCTGACTTTGCTAGCACGCTGAATCTTCCCCTTCACAACTGCAGCCTGATAATCAAGCCAGTACTGTATTAATAAGCTGAATAATAAGGGAATTTCAGAAATGTACAGGACTATTATACCGTAACAATAAAACCTCAAACTGAGTAAACCAGAGCAGTGCTGAAGGTAGGCGTCGGAAAATAATGAAACCAGTGTTGCAGTAATGCACTCCATTGTATGGCAGTGTAAATGCCTGCTTCTTTCATACACAGAAGCTACATTACACGAGTCCGAAATGTTCTCAGAGCATCACTGTGCCTGGTTGTGATAGAACCTGGCACCAGCAAGCACTGAAAGCTGACATTATACTGTAGGATGTGCTGCAGGTGTGCAGGCCTGCGAACGTGCTCTAATTACATATTTTCCTGCAGAGCAACAATTAAGGTCGCCAAAATAATTGCCAGTTTCTTAATCCCTCTCTAACAAGACTGACATAAGGAACGGTTTATTTTTCTCTGGTTATTTTGAAAGCGTTCCTCAAGATTTTGGTTTTTTCTAGTGCGCCGCGTAAAACTAATTCTTACGTTCAAACGTGTGATTATACCCATTGTTGCTGCTGGCATGGGTTTTTTTCAAGCCCAAACCTTTTCCAAATTCTAGTACAACTAAAATAATGAAGAAATGCTGATTGTATAACCTGGCATGCTGTTCCGACATTTCCCCTGCAACGAAGGTACCTATTTTCCCTTTCTGTGTTGCCTTCGCACTGGTGTGGTTTTGGGGCTCTTTTCTGGGCCTACAAGCTCCAGGCCAGTACCTGGACCCCTGCGTGGCGGCACTAGGGCCGTGCTACTCCAGCCCAGCAGCTAGAGGACCACAAGGTCCTGTCTGTGTCCGGGGTTCCATAGAGAACCACCCTCATTTTCATTACAACCGGCCTTATCTGCTGTGGGAGACATTACAGAGACTTCTTTCTCAGTGGCGTAAAGCACTCGACTTCAAACAATTGAAACAATTGTAGTATATGAGACAGAAAGGAGATGCCTAGTGCATCCATTTGTAAAGCTGATGCATTTAACAGCAACCATTATGCATTGTAGTTATATATAGCTCTGGTAGACCTTGGGAATACTGGCCAATGTGAGTCAAACTCAGAGCTGGCATCAACGGCCACAAGTCAATTGATTTTCATAAGGAAGCACCAGCTGATACGAGGCAGGAACCCTCCATCCCTCCCCTCCAACTCTTACAGAAAAGAAAATCTGTCGGAGAAAGCCACGGTCTCAGCCTCCACACAGAGACCCTCTCATCTTTTAACGCCTTTTGAGTTTTAGGCTTGGCTCAAGCCTTAGCTGAAAAGGTTGCTTGGGACGCCTAACCTGAAAGCGGCTGAGGTGACTTCTATGGGATCTGGGTGAGACCCATTCAGCATTTCTGAAGAAAAGCTCTAAAAGTTATTTTATATAGGAACACAAGGACACTTTTGTTCAGTCATGTTAAGACAAACCTCTGCTTCTCAGCTAAGCCAAAGGTTAATGGTCTGTTCTTGATTACATTTTTAAATAGTTGAACTCCTAACTTTCCGGCAGAGCCTGCTGTCACTGTCCTACCTATGTGCAGATCCTACTGATGTCAGAACGAGTATTGCTTGTGTCAAGATGAAATTTATCTGAGCAACACCAAAGATCAAACAAAAAATGCCACACAGCACCAGTCAAAGGATGTCCAGTTCTATGCCAGACAGATTGGCTTGACATGCAAAATCATATTCAGGCATCTAAGAATATTAGCATTAACGAAGCAGGCAAGACACCCTTTGATAATTGTTGGCAATCTGAAAACTTTGCTCTGAGGATATTAAAAGTAAACTGTTATCGTCCGATTGCCAGTTTTAATCCCACTGATATAAGCTGCCACAACCTGTCAGCATTAAATATATAACAAGGGGGTACGAATACAAACTTCTGCCTGGGAGCGTAGGTAGATGTCCACCTTTGCAAAGCACATTACACGTACACAGACTTCAGAAGTGATACTAATATCACAGACTCCTACTAAGTTACTGGTTTTACTGTTAACTCCACTACTCACTTTCTAAATTTGTCCCTCTTTCCTACACTTCTCTTGCAGTCTTCCTTCAACACAGATGAGCTAATCAGTTGCTTAGACACCCGTCCTCATAAAGCTGTTCACATCTTTCTATGCTTCACCTGCAAAAGCCACAACAGCGATACTGTGATACATGAAAATGTATTTTCCCTCCTTGTACTTATTACTTTGAAATGGTCATTGATTTACTCTGCAAGTGAGGAAACAAAGGAAATTTTAACTTTAATGGATATTAAATTATTTGCAAATGAATCGCTTGCTCTTCTTGAAAGGGACAAATGTATTTTGTTCTCTTGAAACCTACTTAGAAAGGCTGCATGGGAATGATAAAGCTCAAAGCTTGTGGTCATCTACAGCCACCTTAAAATTTTCAAACCTGGTGATTTCATTAAGACTGTATGAAAACACATGGTGGGGTCCTCCAAGGACTGAACGCCACATAACTTAACCCACGTAACTTGTAGGCATGGAATCTTCAGCCTCCAACATCTTTGCCACACTGGGAGATGTTGGTGTAGGCGCCTGTCTGGGGATCCAGGAGGGAAAATACTGGCCTTAATGGGTACATAGCCTACAGGGGCTGGGATCACTGGAAAACTCACAGCAGAAGGCAGATCAGAGCCAAACCGTGCCCCTAAAAGAGAGCCAAGGCTCATTGGTTTTACTCATGTGAGCAGTCGCAGTGATTTCAGCAAGGAAGACATGGCCCTGTTTACATGAAAATGCTTTGAAGGGAAATATTTTAGGTTTTGATCAAAACCTCATTTACATTCTTACCAAGAAACTGCAGAGAGTTATAAACGAGCTGTAGAGTATATTATAAAACACGTTTTAGAAGTAACACATGCTCAGAGATGGATAACATTAAAATAAAAGTAGGTGTAATATCCAAGATGAACATTTCTGTTGAGCAGAGATCACGCGAGAAAGCATTCCACAGGCATAACTTTGCAGATAATCAAAGCCAAGTATTAATACATTTTTATCAGTCCACCTTCTAAACAATATTTCAGTAGATTTCCTTTCACACAGTGATATTTGTAATAAATGTTCTGCCTTTGTTTTAAAGTCAGTCCGTAGAAAGATGACATCAGCTTAGCAAACAATAAAGTGCCTGTAATATTGTCTCCAGAGGGCTGTTACATTTACTTTGTAGCAGTAAAATTCAATTTTCAAAAAACACTACATGAATGATGTTAGGTTATTAACCCTATCACCACCGTAAAACATCATCATTGTGTGCAGAATGTAGGTCACTATCTAGGAGCTATAAGTTGCTTTTTGTTAAATAATCCATTTAAGCTGCTTTTCTTTCTTATAGCCTGGGTTGTGTCCCTTCCCTTTGAAAAAAAAAAAAAAAGAAAAAAAAAAAAAACAAGTCCCATTTTTAATCGCAAGGCTCTGAGCAAATGTCCTTATTACACATCTCATTTTAAGGTGTTCTTCCTTTGTTACTTTCAGATTTGGCCACACACTTTTGAAGAGCGACTCTCTGTGAATTCTTATTATTCAGAGCTGCTCTCAGAGAAAAAAAAAAAAGAAAAAAGAAAAAAAAAAAAGTGTATCATATCAACCTACGCCTGTGGTGACTCTCACAAGTTTCAGTTCAAGGAAAGAGAAGAAAATCGGCAGCTACAAATTCTGACTCATTTTGAAATTTCAGCGCAACTGAGTAGCGACCGTCCTGATTTGGGGAGCGACTCTGCGCCCCTGCTCATGCTCGGAGCTCCCGGCTGAACCTGGTTTCCCTAAGCAAGCTCCGCCGAGCCAGGGGAAAGAAAGATCGGCGAGCAAACTGTCCGCAAGCCAACCCGTCACATGGCTCCTTATAAAAGAGGATTTGCATACCTGACGCAGCTATGGAAATATTCCCTGCCCGGGAAGGAGTGAAAAAGAGGTACTAATGGCAACCCGCTATCAGGATGCAAGGGGTTAACTAGTTAAACTTCTACAACCCCCCACAGTAACTTTCCAAAAGCTGACAATAAGTAAAAGAAGTGCTGGTTATCCATTTTTTAAAGGGATGGGATTGGTTTTAGAAGAAAGGGAAAGAGGATCAAACACCTCAGAGCAACAAAAGGTTGTGTCAGAGGGCCCTCAATCACAAACCTCCTTCAACAAGAGATATTCCAACCTTCCAGAGCAGTTACCCAGGCAGCACGGCTAAAAAGTTCCCTGACATGAAAAGAACAAAAACAGAAGGGACAGAGGTAGTTATTGTTATGCACACTCCTCTTTTTTTTTTTTTTTTTTTTCTGGGGCTTTTTTTCTCCCCCACAAAACTTTTTGCATAAGCTGTTAGGGGGAAAAGTAATAGCGCTGTTTATTGAAAAGAAATCCCCCCTCTTTGCATCTCCTACCTCCTAGGTCGTGAGGTATGGCTCAGCAGATTCTCAGCCACGAACACCTGATGAATGGGAAGGTCAGCTCCATGAATGCTTCAAAAGAGGCATCCAAAATTAATAAATGTAATTATAAGAGTGTAAATGTATCCTGGTTTTCATCGCCCCCCTGAACACATATTTGAATTTTTTTTTTCTTCCCCAGACAAGCGAAGTTGTGTGTGCACAAGGAATGTAAATTATTTGCGTTTGTGGTGTCAGGTCTTGGAGGTATCTTAACAGCATGTAAGAATTTTCCACTTAAATGTAAATTATTAACAAGTCAGAGTTTTCATTTGTTTTATCTCCTGATGTGCAATCTAAATAAATAAATGGCACATTTTACAGTATTCACCACCCACTTCTCTGCTCTTTCAGAAACATATTTTATACACGTTACCTCTGCTTAAATAGGATGGTGGATCATTTGCTCTTTCACCATTTATCTTTGTCTCGGTGCTTCTGAGGGGTTGGTTGGTTGGTTTGTGGTTGGTTTTTTTTTTTTTGCTAAAACAAATTTACCTCTAGTACTTCATCAAGTTTTCCTGTGTAATATCACTAAGTAAACAACACAGTGGTTTATTCATAAAATATTCATATTTCAAAATGTTCCTTCCCAACCACCCCTCCTGGGTTTACCTATGTTTACAAATATGTAAGCCTTGTTAATATGCCTTGTCTGGGGAATGGTGAGTAGTGACCCTCCTTGAGGCAGAGCTCTTGCTGAAGAAGTGTATTATTTCAGCTGGGAGAACAGCAAAGCTCCGGGATGAGACTGATTGATTAAGACCAGATGGATGGCCACACATAGGTGTGACAAAAATAGAAACACATTGCAAACATTCCTGGCATTGTCCTCCTGTGGTCCGGGAGGTGGATGGACCCGGTGGTACCTTATCTACCTCCTGATGGGCTCCAGAATTGAAGAATGTTAATGAAAGCTAACTCTCCTTCGCCCGCCTTACAGTGACACTTATTACAATGAATCAAGCTTAAAATTGCATCTTGAAAATAAACTCTGGGTTCCCCCCCCCCCCCGATCAAAAAATGACAGCTGGCATGCCACTGGAAAGCATTCGCACGCGTTTCCATGAAATTAATTCGAAGTAAAGAGCTCAGAAAGAAAGAAAAGGAAAGAGAAAGAAAACAAACAGAGCGTACCCACATCCTCTCCTTAAAATTAAACTTTCAGAAACCACATAAAGGAATAAGTGCAAAATTAATGACCTCTGGTTTGGAGAAGAATGTTTCATTGAAACTCTCTCAGCTTTTATGTTTATTGGCCATAAACTGACCAACCCGCTCCGTAATGCTGTGGTTGTTCTTCACAGAAAAGCCAAGCCAACGGCACGAAGCCTGCTCACCTTACCGAAGGGAGCGGTCCCAAGACAAAGGGGGAGGTGACGAGCAGGATTTGGCCCACTGCAGCCTTCGCTCCTCCCCAGACATGCCGTCCCTTCCTGGCCGTGCCTCGGCACTCCCTCCCTCTACCTTCCATCGTGGCACACGAGGTATTTCTCACACGAAGAAAAAAACCTTTAACTGAACCTTGCCTTTCACACCGAGGCAGCCAGGAGTAACCCTGGCTGGGTAAAGGAGGTGGGAAGGAGCGCGAGACCAGGCTCCCGGGGCCACCTCATTTCTGTCGCTCTACCTATCGCACACCACAAATCGGCCGCGTGGCAAGCTTCGGGGGTCAGCCCCGACCCCAAAACACACTTCAAAACCACAGGAGGATCTCAAGCCTGCTCCTTGCACGACCCTTTCCCAGTCACAGGGCGCAGCACCTTCTGACAGCCGTGGCAGAAGACAGAAGAAACCAGACCCCCAGGTTTTCTCTCTCTCTCCCTAAAACTCCTGTTCGGCCCCAGCGTGAGCTTTTAGTTCCCGCTCCCCTCGCATAGGCCTGAAACGATTACCTACTTGTTATAAATCTTCTCAGGTTTCACAGACACACATTTGCCGGTAAGTCCCCGACCAGCGTTTCTGGATGTTGGGCTCACAGAGACACATTCTCACACATGCAAAAGCGCTATGATGGATCAGGGGCTCCTCCATTCACCCCTCCACTTTAAGCAAAACCGTTCCTAATATACCTTTTCATACGTGAAGCATAATGAATGTACCTTTTCTTATGCGTGTACAATACTGTACTTTCACCCACTGGCAAAGAAGTTCGCTAAATTACTAAGGGCATTTAAAGAGGTGGCATTCATTGTAATATACAAAGGAATTTAAAGCACATTTACAAATGAATCGGCAGGCATGCCAACAGGAAAAACAAGTTTAAATGTAAAATTTATAAAAAAAGGAAAAAAACAAAATTGAGGATTGCTTGAAATTATTATTATGATATGAAAATGTTTGTCCATTTTACGGGCTGAAAACTACTTAATTTCCCTTCATCTACAATTCAGGTGACCATGGTTTTAAAGAAATATTCTTTTCCTCGGTTTCCTTCTCCCCTCCCCAACTGAGTAATAAAACATAGACTAATTTAAATAAGAATCATTATGCTCAGAAGGCCTCCTCTGGCTGGAAGACTTTTGTTCCACATGTCCCATAATCTCACTCCCACATGGCTGCCATAAGGTTGACGCTGAAATCAAACTCTACTACAGAATTTTCTTTCAGACGCAGTAAAAATATGTATATCAGTTTGGGGAAAGGAGTCCTATAATTTAGGTAATGGGAGAAATATATTTGTGATAGAAACCTCTTGACTTTGCTGCTTAGTTCCCGGTATTTTTCCCTCATCCAGGTTGCTATTAGCATATGAAAAATGCTTTTAATTTTATCCATTTCTGGACATATCTGTCACACACATAGGCGAGAGAACAGTTAGGTTTCAACTTATCTCTTCTTTACCACCTCAGCAGCAGGTTTAAAATAGATCACGCTCTTTTAGTTATTTGCAGCCAAGGTGTGTGTAACCGCCTTCCTGAACAAAACCTGATAAAGAAGGAGCAAGCCAAGCCATCGGAGGCGGTTTGCTCCCATCTCAAACACAAGTGTTTCTATCACAGCATCTCACAGCACGACTTTCACTTGAAAAAAGTAAGAGTCGGAGCAGCTCTCACCCGTAACTACACCCATCAGTCGCAATACAGCAAGGCTGGAAGTTATGCCCCTATTTTTAAGCACTTTCTAGTTGTTGTTTATCTGTTTCCTTAAAACTCCCACTCCCACCCCTACCCTACGGACGGACGGCGCGCACACGGCACGGCAGCTCCCACGCGCCCTTTGCCAACACAAGGCGACTTTGTTTTACGCGCTGCGACGTCTTCCATCAAAACCGTATCCCCAAATTCTTCGGAGGCGCACGTGATGCAAGGCGATCTATGGCAGAGCCCGGAGAAAGCTCTCAGCAATATGCAATCTATTTTCACACATGCTATGGATCTTATGGCGTCAGGCGTACAGTCGCTGCACACACAAAATTTTTAAAGCCCGTTTCTGCTACTTTTTAAGTAAATTAAAAACTCCCATTGCCTCCCAGGCAATTAGGCTGAGGCCCTAGGACTAGCTTAAAGCAGCGAGACGCTGAGCATTTTTATTTAGTGGTATTTGGCATGAAAATATTTGTGGCTTGGTGAAATTTTGCACACACGCTCTCCGACTTTGCTTTTTGGGACATGTTGGGGAAATGGCTATTTTTGCATGAACATTAAAAAAACCCCATGAAATTATGCTCCGTTTTAATGAAAGGGCGGTTTTGCTTGACAAAACATATGCCTTTTATTAACAGTATTAATAGAAATGGGCCTGCTTTCAAATTTGCAATGAAACGTGACGAAACCCAGGGCCGGATTCTCAGCCAAGCTTCAGGCACCTTCGCAACCCGCTGCAGCCCCACCTGATGCCGTGCCCCCCCAGAACCCATCTCCTGGAAAAAAGAAAATAGCCCCCCCAGGGCACACCACTAAATACCTCCAAGGCTGGGAGCTGTACAAGGAGCTCACTTTGCAGGATACTTTCTCCAGCTGGGAAATTCAGGAGTTCCTCTTTGCATCACACAGCAGCCAAAATGGGAGCGTAAGATCTGCCTGTACATTATTTAGTATTAATTTTTCTCCTTGGATCAGCCCAAAGAAGCCACAGGGAGGGCTTTTGCCAGCGGTGCCCACACATCCATGGTGGTTAATAATAGCCACCCAAGCGCCAGCCCTCTGGCTGGCATCAGGAGGGCCACTGCGCACGAAAGGCTGCAGGAGAAAGCCCTAGAAGAGAGTCCCAACCAGTTCCAAGCAGAACAGCCTCTCTTGCTAGAAGTTATAAGATGGGGAATAAAGGGCACCTTGCACTAATCAGGGGGATTAAGCCGAGGAGCAAAGCACCTGAAACAACTTTTCCGTCCCACCTCGACTCGAAGAGGAAGAGGGCTCTTTTAAGTAAATAAACTAGCACAGTCCTTTTCCATTTTGACAATTTCTTGCCATTTTACTAAATTGCCAGGCAGACAGAAGCCTTAACCCTGACCACACTCATGTGAAAACTCCCCGCTTGATTTTTTTTTTTCTTTACTTGCCTGACTTCTTTATTAAATGCTTTCTGGCTCTAAATGAGTGGGTGTCAGAGGTGCAGTATTTCACAGATCTGTAGGTCACTGCCTGATTTTGCACTGCATCTAGATATGAAAAGTTCCACTTTTTATAGATAGTGTGAAGAAAAATGAACAACTCAAGACAGTTTCCTAAACCGATAGTCTCTGGGTGTATTTATTTTATGATGAGGGCAATGAAGTAGCCCCTTATATATTTTCTATTGTCTTCAATAAAGACACGCTTTAATCATAAACTGACGTATGAAACCTGCCTATTGGCCTATTGATATTTTTTTTGCACCGAGTGAGAAGCCAATATCCTATTTTAAATATAACTTTTAAAAATGACATTACCTAAGAAAATGCTAGCAGTATTCCTGATAAAATATACTGTGGTGGGGCTGAAAAGTGCATGCAAAGCAAGCTGCATTATTACAATGTTTAAATATTAATTATACCGCTGTGTAGTAAAGATGATCAACTGTGAGTGTCAACTAATTTTCTAAAAGCTGCAATGTTGGATTTCGTCTAAACTTCTATTGTTAAGCTAAAACTAAAAGCCCAGCAAGTTTAGTCTACTGGAGTGTGTTTATTTTTATTGGTTTCTGCATAATTTTTTTTAACATAAACCAACTTTAACCCCTTTACTGTAATCTCTGCCAGTGGAACTCCAATAGCACATCATAAAATTCCTATAATTCTTCAAAGCAATGTAGCTGGAAAAGAAAAAAACCATGGGCACTTTGCAACAAACGCCAACTACAAGATTCAGCCAATTAAATTTAACTCTTGCGAGGTCATTTCGCTGACAATGTATGGGTAGATCCACGTTGAGCTTGCCCTCCGACAGCCACTTCTGTTGGGAGAAGCTCTCGGCCATGACGCTGGGCACTGGGCCGGCTCTATTGTGTGAAAAATCCTGCTCAGGTGGTACCTAGCGCTGGTACGTGAGGGAGGCTGAGCAGACAGATGGGGAGGCAGATGTACAATGCTACATAAAAGTAGAAAGACTTATATTATCTTATGCGAATGCCTTAAGTGACTGAGCACAGGCAGCAGGCGAAGGGGGGCCGAGATGGGAAACGAAGGGTTAAGTGAAAAATGACTGTCATTTCTTTCCCTGCTAGCAGCTATTGCCTCCTCAGACTTTTAAGAGGAGCCACAAGACTCGAGCGAGAGAATTACTTTGAGATTCTTCTGTGAAGACAAAGAAATAGCGTGTGCCGAGGCTGGTAGGCTTCCTTCCGTCACTCATGGATGCTCTGCCAGGATTTCCCACCTGAGACAGATTGCGACGCATGTTCGAATCACTCATGCACGAGAAGCAATACACAAGTTCAGTGTAAAGCCACTTTAAAAGCTCATCGGGTGCATACTTTACTTGTACAAAATACCTTATTCATGATGGAGCAGTGAGGGCCTAGGTAATTACTTGAATCAAGGTGGCCTCAGAAGTGTTTAAATCTACAAGGACACTTAGAGCATGAATAATGCAAAATAATTTGCATCTAAATTTTTTAAGTGTTCTTTATTCAAAAACTAAAATGCAGTTCCGATTAAAGTTTGATGAGTGAAAGCTGAGCACTTCATACCCACTGTGAAACGTCTCCTATTTGTGGAAATTATGTCAGACAGTGGTAGAGGGACAAAAGAGATCAAAAAAAAAAAGTTGGTGATTAATCTGCGTTACTTTTAAGCCATCCTTATTTCATGATGTTTGGTGAGTAGGAAGTTAATTTCCGAACTTGCCGTTCTGATACCATCTACATTTCACCCCTTTAAAGCAGCACCATCGACAGCGCGGGTCTAATCATTAACCAAACAAAATAACTATTCTTTTGCCTTCGATGATAGCGCAAAGCGGCCCGTGTCTCTGAAATTTGTCCAGTATCTTTTAGCGCAATTAATCTCGCCTCTGTCCCCGTCAACCTCTTTGGAAAAGCCTTACGTGCAAAAATACCCTGGCTGCCTCTGACTCTGCGCTTATAGGGCACCGGCTTACATTTCTTCACTTGGAGCGTGTTGCATCCCTTTCTTTTGAATCTGCCATTGACAGCATAAACTGCCGCGTATATCATCAGTTCAGCACTTTATTATATCGTCTCCATTCCTATTTTAGAACGTGTTGAGCAACCCCCATAAAAATTGTTAAAGAGGAAGGAGTGAACAAGACAAACGTTGTGTAATGTGCTCGCTGAAAATTATGCCTTTCTCTGCCTGGGCTGGAGGCAGAGGAGAAAAAGGGAGAGGGAAAGCATGTCAGAAACAGCCGCTCTTGCATGCAGACGTCAATGATCCTGTCGTTAAATGTGCTTAATTCACGATTATGTTTCCAACGCTCGAACCTGCCCGTCTCGCTGGCGGGTGCTGCTTGGGAAGGCACTGAGAGAAGAGACGTTCGAAGTTGGAGAGCTTCGGAGATCCCCGGAGATTTCTACGGGAGAATCTCCATGGATCTGCTCCCTGTTTGTTCCTGCCCTCCAAACCCAACGGCTCGCTGCGGTACGAGAGCCAGACCTTCCGAAAAGCAGCTCCAGGAGCCAGAGGGAGGTTTTTTTCCAGCTGCTAAAACCTCAGGTCAGGAAATCTGCTGGGATCCAACAGGTTAGGCAGGCGAAAGCTTCGACAGACAGTGAAGTTTCAAGCGCCGGCTAACTGCGAGCAGCTAAACTTTAAAGGCCCCTTTGCAAAGGAAAATCATTTTCCTGCCACAGCCCTTATAAAGAATAAAGACTTCCAATTTATTACCGGCTCGAAAGCTGGCTGCCACTTTATTGGACTTTCAGATGAGTGTGCTCGCCACGCTTTCTTAGGGAGAGGATCTGCTACGTTTTTCTTGGATTTGGAACAATGCGAACATTTTTTTAACTCATTGAACAAAGATTTCCCCAGCAACAGACCCCCTGCTCAGCAGGTCACCTATCTTTGCGACAGTTTTTCTTTTCCCACGCTAACCCTAGGGCTCATTTGCATAAGGTCTCTGTTGTGACAATTAGTTTCAGGTGAGCTGATTTCTATGAGGTTTGCCCAAGACGATACACAAGCTCTGGGCCTCCCTGATCCTGGCCCTAATTGCGACTGACTGGCACCAGACACAATCACCCTCTTGATTCAGCAAATTGTCCTGCAAGTAGCTTGTTGTGACCCCGCGATGCACAAATCATATCATGTCAGCCCGGCATAGTAAACAGTGAATAAAGCAAATTTGAAAAAAAAAAAAAAAAAAAAAAAAGAAAAAAAGAAAAAGAAAAAGAAAAAAGGTTTCATAATAGCTCCTCCATCTTCTAGCCCCAGTGGACAAGATGAATACAAATTAAAGCTATATCATATCTGCATGCTGGTAGAAGAGGTATTGCTGCCCTGACCAACAACTTTGGTTTATTGGGGTTTTTTTTGGGGGGTGTGTGTGATATATTTTTATTTGCCTTGGGGGAAAAAAACAAATCAAATGTTGCTTCATTGCGTCACCTGGGGAGAAATTCCCCAGGTAGCGGAGCGGGGTCGCTGTAAATATTTCCTAGCTCGTTGTTGTGGAAATAAGCAATATGCTCCTTCATCATCTCAGAAGCTACAGGGTACATCAATATGCACAGTAGCCAGGCTCCCAGTAGCCTCTGCTCGGTTTAAAAACCCGCGGAGGCCAGGCAGACCCCACCCCTGAGCACAGCAGCGAAAGTCGGGACAGAACTTTTCCCGCGATGCTGAGGAGCCCAGGGAGGAGCCGGCGACGCAGGGCGACCTCACCCCACCTCCCCACGCCCCGACGGGCCTGCATCCCCCCAGCGGCACCGCTTTGGGCTCAGTCCTGCCCGTTTTAGGCCGGCGATAACCCCGTGGAGGTCGTCAGCCCAGAATTGGCTCCAGTATTGACTTGTCAGTCAGGGGAAACACGCAGCCTCTGAGACAGGCAGGAAAAAGGAGCAAATAATAAATACAAGGTGGCAAATGCAAAGTTAACGAGGATGGAGGAATACCTTTAACTGCAACACTAATGAGAGCGCTCGGTAGAGACGAAGAGCCGTCCTTATCTCTGATTAACTCCCTTCTTGTCAGTTTGAGTCACAGTTTTCATGTTCTTTTTTGGTATAGTGCTCGATTCTTTCCTACCAGAGCAGCTCCGGCTGTGACTTGCACCCTGTGAGTGTGAGTCAGGGGACACTCCCTCCCCACCTTATATATTCCCTTTTTTTTTTTTTTTAACGAGGTCTAATTTGCAAAATATTATTCACCATAGAGAAAAAGCTGCTCCCCTGCTGTAACTGAGATATGAAGGGTAAAGTCAAGTTCAGACAGGTATATCAAGCCCCTCACTTCAGAGAGGCTCCACGAGGGCAGGATTAGGCCCACAGAATATATTGCATGATGATCATTATATGAATTAGATTAGGCTATTAGTTTTGGACTATTTTTAATCTCCTGGGGAAAACTGTATTTACATTTGGGGTTTTTTTCCCCAATGCAAATTGCTTCCCCAAATAAATAGTTATGTTAAAAATCCTAGTTTTAAAAAATTGTTTCACAATTATTCACTGAACGTGGCCGGTAGCCAGTGTGAAAGGTCAGCTTGCCAGTCCCAGCAGTTTGGAGCTGCAGTCAAGGTAAATATATATGCAAAAAAGCATCTGACATAGTGCATTTCTGTTAATGCTGCAATCTCATAAGCTGATTATAGGCAAAAAAATATTAATTGTTTGTGCTCATATAGAGATAAAGGTAAGGATGCATCAAAAAATCACCTCTCTGCTGACACCACCAAGTTTTACCCTGGGGAAAAAAGCCTTAGTTTCAGGGTGGGAGACCTCATTCTTCTTTACTGGTACAATTCCATTGATTTAAAAGTCATTACATCTTCTCCTATTAGTGTGATCCCAGGATTTGGTTATCATCTGGGGTTGTGTCGCGAGCACACCTGTGTATGTCCTGAATTACCACGAGCAAAGTGGGGAGCGACCCCCATACCTGCAGGCAGGGCAGGCAGGATGGCCCACGGCGCGGTGCTGCACGCGGGCGCAGCCCCACGCGAGCGGGGGCTCCCGCACTCCCCCAGCCTCACGTCCTGCCCATTTGCAAAGCATTTAGATAGAGTTTTGATGCAGAAACACGAAAGGTGGCACTGCTGGAGTAGGACACAACTAGGCCAGCCTTGGACTACTTCTTCCCACGGCGTGCACCGTACTGGGTGCAGTGGTAGGAAGCCACCCATGTCCCTTTTGATCCCTCCAGCCCAGCAAGGCGCAGATGAGGAAGGACACTCAAAGCCCTGCCTGCCATGAGCATCAACATGGGCAACAGCAAGGGTCTCAACAGCGCTGCCGCCATCAAAACCCTACCAGGCTTTGACTTAGTTGAATAAACCCACTACTTCCATCCTGAACCATTGCTACCGTGTTCAGCCGCGGTGGTGGCAGGTCCAAGGTGGCCGCCCATCGCTTGCGAACGGGCCAGGCGTGGCTGCGGATGCCTAACGAGAGACCTGACGAACCTCACCTGCTCTGCTTTTGAAATGCATGGCACTTTTATTTTGTCCTGTGTCCATGCTAATGCTTTTATCCCTCTCCCATGACACAAACCGTGCTTTTACAGTGAAGGCAATGCAACGAGCTGATGTTGAACTTTAACCTTCAGCAACTCTGCCTCTAATGTAAGGCAAAACTTTTAGATTTCAAAGTAAATAAACAGTTGATTCTGACAAAAAATGACTATTCCCTGAGGGGACATTTTTGTGAAACTGCGCCAGGTACAAAAAAAAATGTATATTTTTTGGCTTGGTCATGAAACTGTCAAAACACAACTCTAACATGTTTTGCTGCATATGTAATTTTTTTCCCACAGCTCATTCCGAGCAATGCTTAATTCTGAATTCTTTCCGCACCCAGCATTTGCAAAGAAATAGAGAGATGCACAAGAAATTCAGGCTAAGCTTCGAGGTAAGTGAAATAGAACAGCCAGGAGAAAAAGAAAAAGAAGAAAAACAAGGCAAAGCTGGAGAAACTTGGTTAAACTTTGCAATAAATTATGCTTTTGGGGTAAAATTCACCCTCAAAACAGGGCTTTGGGGAGATTTAAGCAGGGAGTAGGCTGTTTGCTGGCCCTTGGTACCTGGGCTAAGTTCCCTCTGTGCTGAGGCACCTTAGTTTCATTTTATTTTTAACTGCTGTCTCGCTCTCTCCCTCAGATCTATATATATATGTATATGTAAATCTCCAAGTATCTTGATCATAGTTGTGATTACAAACTTCACTTTTACTAAAAACAGCTATGGCACTGATCTTTAATATAATAATATATTTTCCCGAGTGCCTTCGCTGTTTCATCCCAGCAACTGAAACAGAGACAATTCTTTGTATGTTGAAATGTGTAATTATCATGTAGCCAAAAGGGAGGGTGTAATTTTCACATCTGATTACAAGGGAAGAGTGTAAGCGAAGCTGCCTTGGTAAACTTACACTTGTTTACAGAGAGCAGTACCTTTGATATTAAAAACTCTAAACGTGTAAACCACTGGAAAAAATCAAGATTGTCATGCACCAAGGCTAAACAACAACAACGACGACAAAAACCCTAAGCTTTTTTTGTTGGCATAGCTACAAATGAAAAGTCAGTTCTTCTGAACTTGTGCTGGCCCTCCTCACTTGAGATGTTTGTTAAGGAGACTTACAAATTGTTTTTGCACAGTGTGCTCTACTTGTCATGTTGAAGGTTGAGTCAAAGCTCCGGCTTTAATTTTAAAAAGGGAAACTTTAAATGTTTCTGCTGTTTATAACTCTATTTGGCCAGTTTAAACTGGAGAAATGCTTTTCATATTTGACTTCATCTTCGCAGAATTTACTTCTAAAATGTGACTGCATTTGCTTTCAAGTTGCTTTATTTTTTGAACATGTGAACTCCCTTCTGCTTGTTTCTCTCTGGTTTTTTTTTTTATTTACCTTTAATGAAACAAGCTTCTCCTTATGTGAAATCACTATTTTTTGGCCACATAGGAAAAGATGGTATCAAGGAAAGGAAGAACTGTTACAGCGAATATCACTTACCAAGGAGATTAAAGATAAGCAGAAAAATCACACTATAGGTATGGGGGAAAACTACTGAAAAAGCAAGAATGATATCAGAAACCATTTAAAATTATGCAAAAGTATGATTGCTAAGGAGTTATTGCCATATTTTTAGTAACCATCAAAAACTGTCTGTGCAAGCATTGGACGTCAAAGTATGAAAATGCTTTTGCTAACCAAGAAGAAGGAAGGGAAAGAGAAAGAAAGAAAAACAAATTCTTTTTAGCATGTGGAAAATACAGCTTTTTGTTGGAGTATGAAAAAAAAATCATGCCATTAACACGTGCAACGCCTATCACCAAGACCATGATCAGACCCTATTTTCTCAAGTATGTTTTTTTCCTGCCCTAAAATTAAGTTCCTGACACCATATTCTTATTCAGCACATCCTATCCATGGGATACCTACCACAACAGCTAAGGCATTTGAAAAATAAAACGTAGCTCAGTAACAGCAGTAATTCGAGTTGAAGATACATGTAGTTACTTAGAAAGTGTTTTTGTCTTGTGCAAAAAGACATGAATGCAAGGGCTACCGAAAGCAATTTAATACCAGGTGGGGGTTGACATTAATCTTTTATGACAATAATATTGCGGTGTTACAGGAGGGCAAAAATGAATATCTTCTTGTACATATAACCGCTTCCCTAAGAGCCTGTGCCTGTCTCAAAAATACACGTGTAGAATTGATGTATAGCCCCAAATTCATAATGAATATGGTTATTTAAATAGCCTTCACTCGTGCAAATAATTGCAACTGCCCTCCTTCTGCTTCCCGTAGGTGTGATCCGGGCTTGCTCTGTGAGCGGTGCGGGAACACTGTTTCTCCTGGAATGGGCCAGACCTGGACCAGGAGGGCTGCTTGTGAGACCAGGGTGTGCAGACCTGGTTCGTCACGATACAGAGCCAAATTATGTCTTCAGACGTGTGCGATGCCATGAAAGCCAAGGGGGTTGTGCAGGGGTAGCTGGGCAGAATACGGTCCATGGTACCCAGACTGCACGGCTGTGCTGGCGGTTGATGCGGTTTCTGAACAGTATTAGTGTACTTAAAACAACAAATTAATGTCTGTGGAACACTAATCAATGTTTGGTGCACTCCACATTTTTCACTGAGTTGTTAGAGTACATTTGCTTATATTCTGCACTATTTTAATTTAGCCATATTGATCAAACTGAACACTCAATAAGACCCTAGGCACCTTAGCCTTATTAAAATTAGTCAACTTGAAGTAAGTGAGCTGAGGAAGTAATGGAAACTATTCAGAGATTTAAATACAGTGCAGCCCACTTAAATAAATACCTGTTAATGAAATAAATCTGTATATGCACATATTTTCTCAGACACAAATTATTAAGGGGGCCCTTTAGAAGAATGCAACGCAAACATATCCATTAGTTTAAAAGAGCAGCAGTTCTCTGGGCTCACTGTGTGCGCTCGTGTTCGCTGGGTTAATCTTGGGGAATCCGTGCTGACCTTTTCCATCGAGGCAGTTACCATTCTTTAGAGCTCTACAGTGTCAAAATTTATAAAAATGTCCCTAATTAACCTGTAAGTAAACACTGTTGTGGCTTTTTGGTAACTCTCCCGTTTGAGTTTATCCCAGTAAAAGTATAAATCAGCTGGGCCATCGCCTAGATGAGTATGTCTGGGTAGCTACGGAAGAAAAATAAAAAGCATTTAACTAACTTCACTGTTTATACGCAATGGAAAAAAAATAGTCACACTACTTAGTCTTTACAAATAATACGTCTTCGTCTTCAGAAAGTTGTATCATTTTTTTTCAGCGGGGTTGAGAGGTGTAATTAGAGCACCAACTCCAAGGCTTGACTTGAGCGGTGATTTGCAGTACAGCTCCTTCTGGCACATCTCTGGAGCTCAAAATATTGTTTTTGAAAACATTGCTGTTTTTCAACAAAAATGGGAGATTAGACAACATCTTTAACTGATTAATCCTCTCTCCTCTCCAAGGGGGTGACCTGTGATAGTCTATTATTTTAGCCAGGGAAAAAAAATTGCAGCGTGCAGCAAAGTCTTCCTGCAATACCTACGAATGAATTAAGCTAAAAAGTAAGTAGATGATCTGTGGAGGTTTCCTAGCCTTCCTTCATCGGGGCTGCCTTTAGAGGGCTTTGTATACTCATTTTTTTCCCCTAGTCCAATAAAAGATATTAGCTCTTTTCCCTAAGCAAAATCCCTCTCATGAATCAGGTCCTACACTCGCAACTAGTGTGATATTGCTGGCCAGGTTTCACCCCAGTAAAATTCTAATCTATACTTTGTCTTTTAGAATTAAGAAGAAAATGCATATCAGCAGAATCTCCTCTCTACTTTATTTCATTTATAAATTACGAGAATGATGCTATTATATATTATTAATTTCTGCTGTTCTCCAACTCGGCTGCAGCAGTGAGCTGCGGATGTTGGAACAGTGTAATTATGTTCTAGTAGGGCAGCCATCCGTTTCCTTTCAAAAATTTACAGGATTCTTAATCATGCTGCTCATTTGGGTGCGCAGTAGCGAGGATGGCGAAACACAAACAGGGCACGTTCGTTTACACAGGAACACCTGCTTAGCATGATAGCAGATGTCAGTCAGTAAGCAGAACACAAAAGAAAAATATCAACAACAGCAAACTAGAAGCATTTTCAACTCGGTGCGGGGATATCTTGTCTGGGGGAAGCCAAATGAAGGAGATGCGCCTTTGCAGGTCGAAGCAGAGGCGCGGCGTCGATTTGGAGAGTCTCGGCTGACGTTCCCCGGGGACGAGGTCAACGAATCCAGACAAACTCCTCGCTGGATGATGGGGTATTTAACAAAGCATTTCCCCTTCGAGAGGGTCATTTCTGCAAGCTTGATGCTAAGCATCTTGCAGGGATCATTGGATTTTTGATAACTAGAGCAAAGTAGTTGAGAGGGGTAAAATACGCAGGACTATCGCTCCGTGTGTAAGGGTTTGCCAGCATTTCCACTGCAACCACTTATTCCAAAGTTTATCTCTATCTATCTATCCATTCTATCTCTAAATGTTTCATCCCGGGCTGCCTCTTGGCTTTCCTATCTCAAATTCAGAGTGTGGGTTTTTTTAACATATTTTATGAAATAAAACGATGTCAGCAGAGGAGGGAAGGTTCACGGATTTCAGGCTCTGCTGTGCAGCGCTCCGACTCGGGAGCAGCCTTACCTCTCCCATAAAGGTGTTGGGAGCGTGGTGCACGAGTCGAGCCCTTGCAGGCGGGTATTAATAATCTCCCTCAATGCCATACGCAGTAACTACTCTTCCACAGGATTGTTAGTATTCAGAGCAAGTCAACTTGCGTGGGTCCGTGCATTAAGGGCTCCCTAAGTATGCATTGACTTGATACCCAGTAATGGCTTCTAAGGAGCCGTTATGTAGTACCGTGTCAATGATCCATGCATTGAGGACTCCCTAAGTACGCATTGACACGATAGACCGGAACGGCTCTGAAGAAGCCGTTACGGTCTATCATGCCAATGATCTGCGGATATTGGCAGTGCCTCCTGCACTTCTATAGAGATTGTAAAAGTCTCTGAAGAAGCTGTTATGATCTCAGTGGAAGAACCATCAATCAGGTTGGTGACAGGGTTTCGTTTTGCCATTTTTCCACCTTATCATCGGGAAACTGTGTTTTACTTCTAGAATTAGATTCAAAGAACTGACAAAATATAAAGGCTGCCCGCAGAGTGGCTCTGGGACTGCATGGAGGTAACCAGGATCAGAATATGACCTCTGGTTTTATTAGTTCTAGGTTTTTGGTTCCAGCTGACTTGCTGGGAGACCTTGACCAAGTCACTTTAGCTCTTCTTACCTCTGTTTACTCTCCTCTAGCAAGCACAGAAAGGGGCAACATCATTTGAGTAGATGTTGCTCTGGAGCTTGGAAAATGTTTATTTAGACTAGTTACCACCAAGGCTTGCCTCAGCATCTCATCAGTGGTGGAGGATGCTGAGATGACCAAGGTGTGCACAGAATACCTCTCATACCAAAGCACACAGGCAAAAGCTACGCTGAAAGGAAGCCTTACATCTCAAGTTTTGTGAGCTTTCATCTACTGAGTTTACATAGTTTCTCTCGACTTCATTTATGCGTATTTGTATCAGTTCTGAGCATCAGTGCTTGGCAGAAGGTCATCCTTATCTTCTACAGTGCCACAAATTTCTATGAAAACACTGTGAGCCTCTTTTTCCATGTCTTCCTTAGCACATGAATATTTTAAAAAATGCTGTGAGAGTGCATCCTTGCAGAATAAAGTTTTCATTCATGCTAAGTCTATGACCACAAAACGCTACTTAACTGGCTTGTATTGTTTCTATCTGCTCTTCCATGCTCTTTCCTGGAAAACCGGACTTTTTACTATTTCATATTCAGTTCATACACCTGTTTAGGGGAGACAGAGCTATAGTAGAATACACAGAGAGAGAGGGAGAGAACTCTACCTATTTTATACGCTACTCACTAACATAATAAGCTTATTTACGGTGTGGTCCCACATCATCCATGGCATATTTACATGGTTAAATGTCAGGAGACCACTGGAGAAACACTGTAAGCATACCTATGGAAAGCAGAGATCCTCAGACAAGAAAAAACAGAATTACTGGGCAGGTTGGGGTACTGTACGGAGACCTTGCTTGTAGCCAGGCTGGCCTGAAAAGTATGAGCTCAAAGAAAAAGAGACTCTGCGAAAGGAGCCAGAGGGACATTACAGAAGATCAGAGAGGATCATGATAAAGCTGGGGAAGCTGAGAAGGCAGAGAAGTCTCGGGGAGCGGTGGCCATTGATCCTAGGTACTTCCTTCTTGGGACTCAAAAACTTGAATATTTTTAGGTGTGTTTTCAGATGTGTGGAACCTCTGGAGTCATCCATAATTAGGTACCCCAAATCAGTGATTACTTTGGCAGTGTTAATTATAAATTTGGATGTGCATAGTAGGCTGTAAGCACCAGGTCCACAGCGATGTGGCCGGTGAGCGGAGGAGAGAAGACAACAGGATATCTACTGAAGGCTGGAGACATGCCCGGCTTTTGCTAACGCAGTCCCTCAACCAAATGCCTTTCAGGTAGAGGAGTATATGACGTCCTCTGGAAAGCCACAATTTCTCCTTGGCTAAGCTCCTTCTCTCCAAAGGAAAAGCTTCAGAGGCCATTATTAATTCCTTGAGAATGCATCTTTGGGATTTAATGCCTGTTTGTGGCGGCCTTGACAGCCTACGGACAGCGACCGCCACTAACCCAAATTCCACTCAACGTCTCCCTCCATGCTGCACGTTGCAAATTTGGATGAAAAGTTGCATTTCAAAATCTGGACAGCTGAAAACTGCTGTCCCTTGGAAAAAAACTAAGCCTTGCATTAAATTTAATAAGCTGGGGGTTTAAAGTCCAGTGAGAAGGAAAGAGAAGATGCTGTTTTACAATGATTCCACACTTCACATGAGGTCTTTAATGCACTTTTTCAGGTATCTCACATTGTGATGCTGCCTCTGCAACATGTGCTGAGTCCAAAGTTCAAAATCTCAAATATTTTTTTCAACATTTGGGATACAAACAGGCATTAGTCTCCTTCCATGTATGTATTTATTAGTAAGATTTCTTGCACGCTATAATTGAAGCCCAGCAGTATTTACTAACCGCGGCTTAAGAGGAAAATTGACACAATATAATGTTTTGTGTCTTTTTTTTCCCATGCAAACTGGTCACTGAAAAGGTGCAAAGCGCTGGTAAAAGTACATTTTCTAAAATTCAAAGCCTTTTAAGAAAGGTACACAATGCAAGAATACGCAGCTGCAATTTTAAAAAGGCTACTGTTCCTTTAATGCCCAGCTGGTCCTGAGATGTAATAAAATTGACATATTGATTCCTTTGAATTTACAAATGCCTGTTTCATAAACTCCATCTCCAAAGCCTAGGCATCTTTAGAGCACTGTCATTTTTTTCTCCAAATGGATCAATTATGTGCCCACGTAATCCTGTTACCTGTGAAATCCATGCATACTTCTCCCATTTGCTGCAGTTCCCAGGCGGACAAACTTGCATTATGTACGCATAAACAAACAGAGCATTTTCCTGATATTAGGGATTGTTTTCAAAGTGAAAGGCAATCTCCTGGGTCCTTTACTCAAAAAAACATACATAGTGTGGTGTTCCTCCAAGTAACCTCACTGCACTATATGTATAATTATTACACAACACAGCAAATCATTAAAAAAACATTGAGTCCCGCTATCTCAAGTGCTTCAGCTGCAAAAAGGCACCAAGACTTTGCAGCCAGCCCTCATTTTTCTGTCGAATCAAACTTTCTTATTTCTTTACCACCTTCTTTCTTTGATAAATATGGCTGTATCTATAAGGACATCATTTTCATCAGAAACGTTTCTGCGTGACTTAAATATCGGAAAAGCACCCAAAGCTGCAAACTTTGCTGTGAAAGTTTGGGGCTTTTTAATGTTATTTCTAGGATAATTCATCTTTTCATCGTGCTGAGCACCTTTCCATCGTTTACACGCACAGACACACGCAGAGTCAAGCAGGCATTAACCTGCAAACCTACCACTTATGCATATAAATGCATCATACATACAACTATTTCCATATCCCGTGGCATATTATTTGTATGAATGCATACCATGCACATACACACCACACACAAGCCTCAAATATAAGCAGAGAAAAGGAGAATAAATGTGTTTTTTTCTCTGTATATGAATTCTTTATAAAGTGCCGTGTATATACATAGATATGAATTCTCATTTCATTCTTTCAGGCTGTGCTGTATCTGATTTTCTACACTCCACTGGGCAACCGGCAGTTCAGTTACACTACACTTGCACTGTACAATTTGTCTCTAAAAGGTTCCCAAAATTATGAAACATCTTGTCTGCTGCATGACCTGCTCACCGCAGTGCCTCAGCCCGAGGTGCAGCCACACATATAGAGAGGATGGCACTGAAAAAAATAATATATATATTTGATGCTTGGAGCCCATACAAGTGGCCCAATACACCCCTGCCATTGTGCAGGAGTGGGTTTTAAAGATAAATGGCTGCATGTTAACCAGATTTGACATGCTGCACAAAAGCAGCCACCTTTGGTCCCATGACACAGCCAAACAGAAAAAACAACAAGCAATCCTGGCAAAAGATGTCCGACGTGAATAAAAGCCCAACAATTTGTCACACAGTCGTTACAAAATGTTCCAGGCTTTGGGGCTTGCCATGGGACAGCAGCGATAAGAGGAGCATAGAAAAACGAAGGCTGAGGGTGTCGGGGCGGCGGAAGAGTTAAAACTCGAGGAAAGCTCCGGTAGTTACAAAGGGGAAACAAAGAGGATATTTTCATTTGGCTCTTTCCGAAGACACACACACACACAAAAAAAAAAAAAAAAAAAAAAAAGCCATAATTAATTAAATCAAGAAGCTCAGTTGTTTTGAGAGGTGACTGAAATCTGACATGCAAAGTAGAAATATTTATGTTTACTTTCTATTTTAGGAATCCCTGAAGCTACTTTTCCTTCACGGCACTTCCCCACCGCCACAATGGCCAGGGCTTGGTTTATCAAGTAGCAAGCTTTCCCTGTTCGGGGCCAAATCCTGCTCACGTTTCTCATGGCATTTGGTCTTTCCTCATGGGAACGGGCCCAAAAAACTCCAAAGACGTAACCGGGGGTGAGGACTAACGTGAGGCAGCAGAGCGGCACCTGATCTCCTGCTTTCCTTTGAGTTCACATGAGACAGAAAAGAAAAAGCTCAAACTTAGGCTCAGTTTGATGATGCTGAATTTCCAAATGAGCTTGATTCCACAGCTTTCCACCAAAACCAGCCACCGGCGTCAAACCCGCCTGTTCTGATCCGCGCCCCGCTGAAGCCACCCGCGCACCCCATCGACAGCGGGGCGGGTTAGGCTTTGCACCTTTGCCAGTTCGCTAATATCTCGATATATTTTTACAGCCCCTACATCGAAATAAGGAGTTCAAATGCACCAGTGCAGCTGCTTGCTAAGCTCCACATAATGGAGCTCACATTTTAAAATACCTTTCAGTCAATAATCATCATTGCTTCGGTGATTACCGTTAGCTTCTTTATATTCAGTGGCAGAAAACTGGGGGGGGGGGGGGGGGGAGGGCGGAGCGGGAGGGGGGCCAGTTAAAAGCAATATTGTCTTCTGAATTTGAATAATCAGTTGTATAATAAACTCCGAGAATTTGATTATTAGAAACATAAATTCATAATTTTCTCGAGTCAAATTCCTTGGCATCCGCTTGCCCTCTGACGGAACGACGACTGATACTTGCTCTTCTGCAGTCCCAGAGAATGGCAGAGTGCTTTAGAGATATTAAGCTCCGCAAAATCCCTGTGAATGAGTTCGGCAGTATTTCCCCGACTCATAGACAGGGAAAATGAGCACGGCGAGGTTAATTGACTTGCCGGAGAGCACACATGGCACTTGATGCTGCGCTCACCTTCCCCAGCTCTGTACCAGCAGAGCCGGGGCCAGGGTAGCATCCTGCCACAGCCCCCACCCGCATCCTCTGCCCAGCCGGGCTGCAGCCCCTCGCAGCATCACAGCGGTCCAGCACGGACCGGCACGGCGTGGCCTTGCCCTTGTCCCTTCGTGGGCCTAATCCCTTCGCGGGGTTGTTTGTATGAGCAAATTAAATAGCATCGAAAACGCCTCTGAAGTGCGCGGGGCTTATCAAAAGGAGAAAAAAAAACCTCAACAAACCCCAACTAAGTGTCAGCCGGAAGAAAAGTTCATTATTATGTGTCAAGGAAAAATTAATAGAAAGAACTTCAATAGTTAAATTACATGGCTAAATCAGCCTTTCTGCAGGAAGACCAGCTTGCTTTAATTAAAGCATGTGATGTTCAAAAGCCATCGTGCGCGTGTTCTACAGCGACCTGGTACCAACACCTGTACGTCCCTGCTCGAAAATTCAAACTGCTTTCGCATATTCCAGCCCAGCGATCGACGTTATCGGAAGTCCGAGTTATTTTTAAATATGCACGGGGATAACTAAGCCAGGGTTCTCTGTGGAGTCAAGCAGGGGGACGAGGACCATTCAAATCATGGAAATGTCAGTTCCAGCAACGTGTGCCTTGGGTTTGTTGTTTGTTTGGGGGTTTTTTTGACTGTCAAGAAGATTTTAAATCTTTAATATCTGTTTGTTGTCAGGTTTGCCTCTAGCTTTTTGTATCTGCAGGCCGTATTTTTGTGTTAGGAATTAGCATTTCTCATTTGCTAGCTGAAAGTTTAGAGGAAGCACCAAAATACCGATAAACAAAGTTCATCTAAGGGAAAATCTCTGTATGCATAACCTAGTTAGCAATTCTTTTATGGTTGCGGGATGAAATTTGAAATGCATGTTTGCAAAGAGAGTTTTTACAGAAAGCATCAGTGCTACCGAGGCTTTTCCAGCGTGCTGTACTAATTTTAAACAAGAAATCATTCTGATTTCCATGCCATATTAGCATCTCTTTTATTCCGCGGTATCTGTGCTGCACTATTTCAACTCACTGCAGGTTGCTGTTACTTTTTTTTTGATACCGCATCGTTTAAGCACATACCGTAGCTGAAGACACTCGGGACTGCCAGGGACTTTTTGGCCTTTGTAAGGGATCTTAGCCAAACATTTTGTCTAGTTAAACTCTGGCTGATGCCACCACACACGTAATATCACTCCCCAAAAAGTGCAGAGCTGATGCGTCGTGCCATCTCTGGCAGCGTTTGTTCAGCATTTGCTGTGAATGGGGAGAAAAAAAGATACCGAATGCATGGATTGATTTTCAAATTACCTCAATATTTTGAAAACATTTTCACCTGCATGCTGAGAATGCTAAGAATAGGCAGGAAGGCAATTGTGCATTTGCACAGCCTCCACTGCATTCATTTATAAATTACCTCATCACTGACTGAAATTAACACTGATTCTTACAGGCAATTTCTCAATTTCCAATGCTAATTACATTTTTTTTACTTTTAAATTCTGTACCACCTGTTTTGGGCAAGACATCTTAGGCAGCGCGACCGCATTTAATCACAATTTTAATTAACCGCCCTGTAGATGTGAAAAAGAAGCAATTATAATGTAGATGAATGATGATTTTTCTGCATTAAATTGTTTTGTTTCCCTGGTATGTTGATTGTAACACAGCACACAAATACAGTAACTGTACAATTTTTTTCTATTGTAATTTAGTAATTGTTTTTGGAAAACCAGTTTGGGAATGAGTGACTTCATCTGTTTACAAATTGATTGATACTGTTAACTCACTGATTGCTGCAGCATACATTTTGTATTGCACAGCCTAGCATAAAATATAATTAGGCATGCACAGACTTTGCAGCACCATTTTGGAATCTGAAAATCAACTGTAACCGAAGTGTGTTTTCCTTGAGCATCCAGGTATCAGCCGGAGCTGGTGATACGATCATCAACAAACAATGGGCTTTCCCCATCCCGCCGCTGGTAGAAACCCTTGGATTTAATCTGATAGTCTCACGGCGTAAGTTTTGTTGATTTTTTTTTTTCCCCCTGGATTGTGTTTTGCCAGGCCTGGGAGCCGGGGGCTGGCAAGTCTACACCTCGCCCAACTCCCTCAGATCGCTATCGGGAAGGAACAGGCGAGTGATGGAAAGAAACAATGATGGCAAAAAGACCCGCGGTTCACAAAACCCAGGGATTGTTACTGACACGCGTGTGCCGTGGCACCGGCTATCTCCAGCTACGCGTTACAGGGAGATAAGATCTCGATCTGACTCATGGCTGGCAGATACAGATCGTCCAAGTTATATATATCCCCGCGGAGATGCGCGGAGGCTGTACCCATCGGAGGCAAAGCCTGCTTGCTTTCCCAGGGAGGGAGGTCGCGCCGGAGTGGGAAGGGAGGAGATGTGTGGCACTAGCAGCACCTGGGCTTTGGGGTGATGGTGCCACCACCGCTGTGCTCTGCCAGCGGCCCGGGATGGTCCTGCTGGGGGTCTCCCACCTCAGAGAATCCCGCAGTACAGGTGGGATGGGGCGCAGGGACGCGGGGAGCAGCGCACCCCAGGGGTTACCCATGCTGCCCCCCAGAAGAGAGGTGGCAACTCTCCCTCTCCTGGTCTCATGCGCAACCCATGGAGCGAGAGGGCTCCATCAACTGGGACCTGGCCAGAGGCGAGAGGCCACGTCAGCCACTGAGCTACCCCATCGCCACCAGACCCGCGATGTCACCCGCAGCGGACCAAAGCCGGGACACCGAACCAAAGGGACGAGGCAGACCTGGGGCTGGGTCCCATGCTGCTACCCGCCGCAAGGGCACGGGGGTCGCTGCAGTCTGGAGGCATCTTGGGGGGCTCCGGGGCTCATCTGCTGGCCTGCTCGCTTTATAAATATTTGTTAAGAGGGAAGGACATAAAGTCTACTGTTCAGAAGGTGATTTTTGTAAGGATCCAGCTATCCATACATAAAAGGCTCTATTATCTCACTGTGGAAGAGATTTACATGCGTAACTCCCATTAACTCTTATGGGACTTAGGCACGTAAATCTCTTGTGCATCTAGAGAAGAATAGACCACATAAGGTCTTGTGATCTATACTGCTAGTAGGTTTAAGTCCCTTTCATAAAGCTATACATTAAAGCTTATTCTGTGCAAGCTGTCCCCCTACATATATCACCCAGCTCTCTGTTTGAAGTACTCGATGTAAACGCATACTGAGAAAAGGTACCGGAGAAAGCAAGCCCATTCATTTCAGTTAGTAAAACTGTCATAGCTGAAAGGAAGCAGACTAAGGGCAGGTAGAAAAATTGTACAGGTTTTGCCCAGCAGATTCAATTTCAGATTTAGGCTCTAGACTGCACTGTTTGGAGAAGGAATACTTTCATTTTGCTGAATGCTCCCTCCTCCCCCTCCCTCCCTCCCATCCCTACTTAACAGCCCTCAAGTAAAGCACCATGCCTTGGACCAAATAACCCTGAGTGGCTGGAGCGATACAATCTTTACACAATCAAACTAAGATGCTGCATCTACTAAGGAAAAATAAATAAATCTTTAATTTCATAAACTTGTTTAAGCTGAAATGTTTATTGATAAGCCTGTATGAGTGGGAACATCCGTGCTCCTGCAGGGATTTGATGTCTCACCACAAACCTTTCCCCAAGCACTTTCTCTCTGAGAGGAAACAAAGAGGGAAATACCTGATCCCCAGCCTCAGCTGGGCAGCTCCTTATGCCTTCACGCCCTGACCTAGTGAGCATTCCTCCCAGCAGCGAGCTGCTTCCCAGGGCTACCTCCTGGCTAACTAATCTCTTAGCAAACACTTGCAGCAAACCTGAAGAGAGTTTGAAAAGGCGACGAAGAAGGGAAGAAAAACCAACCCAAGCCCCCAAAAAACTTTCTACAGCTAAAGCATCTCTAGAAGAAGAGAATCAGAACCTAAATGTGGCTCCGCACGCTCACGTTTTCTCTTGATGAACTGCTGAGACTCAAAGTTGTGGCCACCTAATGAACGTACATATACATTATGCATATATTTTAACCTTAATCCGGTTTCCCGCTCCCTTCCACTAACCTGCCGCAACCCGCCTTGCTTTATTCCTGCCTGCCGATAGTCCTCCGCCTGCGCTTACAGGTATTTGCAAAGCGCCGCTTTTATCGCAGCAACACCGCTGGGATGATATGGCACTTGAAAAGTCCATCCTGCGTGCCCTGCCTGCACACTGGGTAACCTCTCCTTAGGAGCTTATAAGAAAATCCACTGTTGAAATAAATAACAACTCTCAACAAATGATCAAAGAAGAAATAAATCTTTTACCCTTCTAAGACTTTTTAAAACTGAAATCCCATTTTTTAACTGGATAACAGTTAAGAGGCTACCGGCCACCTATTTTTTCTGGGAGCTACATTTTAAATGTTTGCTGCATGGATATTGGACAGACAAATGGATCTGTAGTTCTTGGGAGCAAAAGCTTTTAAAATAAAGTTTGTGTGTAGTATTAGAAAACATATTGTTTGGAATTTAAGTTCTAATATCTAGGAATAAACAGAGCATTAAATCAAGCAAAACTGTGACAAGGCCAATATGCACATGGATGATGCCAGCGAGGCATCTCCAGCCCTTTGTTCACAGCTTAACAAAACTGTGCCGTCACACCACTTTAGCTCAACAGTGCCTGTCGAATGGGCATCAGCAGATCAGCCAATGCCTGTCACACACACAGCTGAAAAACTGTTTGAAAGCAAGGCTTACTTTAGCACAAGTCTGGTAGGAAAAGTGAGAGGGATTTTTAATCATCTGGTAAAGGCGACATATACATATTTAGGGGGAAAAAGTGTCTATATAGAGATATAGTCAGCTCTCTTCCCCGGGAAAGTGACACAGTTTTGCTCTTTTTCACCTTTAAGGAAGGAATGGGTCTGGTGGCGTTGCCTTTCCTTGCTGCGCTGCTCCCTTCCACGCTACATAAGATTTGGAATTATTTTCAAAGAAGTCGAATTCTGTCGGGGTGGGGGAGTGTCACGGGGAGCAATCCCGCTTTGGCCAATAATCTATTAAAAATTAATTTTCACATCATTCTACTCGAAGCCCCCCTTGCCCCGTGACAGTGGATAAATGAAATAACATATTCAAGGAAATGTTTGTTTTGATTCTAATGTAATTATCTTTCCAGATGAATGTCTCTCTGGGTTGGGGTTGGTTTTTTTTTTTTTGAGCTGATCAAAATATGGTTTCGTTGGTATTAACGACCCTCCCCGTCACTCCTCTTAACAGTCGTAGCGCATAAACCCGACACTACCCCGCAAAGCAGCGCAGCAAAACAAGCTGGCGAGCGACAGCAACTTCAGCTCAGCACTTCTCTCTTTGTTTTACAACACCTTTTTCCCCCCCTTTACGGGGAGGGGGGTTCTTTTTACCACCGCCCCCCTTTCCCCAGCCTCCCTCATGTGGGTACTGGGGTGCGCTCCCAGCGCTCGCCCCCTCCGCGGCGGCTCGGGGTGGCGGGGGGTGACCGAGGGGTGGCGGGGGGTGACCGGGGGGTGGCGGGGGGTGACTGGGGGGGAGTGGGGGGAGCTGGCCGTGGCAGCCCGGGGTGCTGAGCCCTCTCCCCCTGCCTGCCCGCCGCTGCTGTCAGCTCGCTGCCTGCACTTTAGCTGTCTCTTTCCCAGTCCCTACCCTGTCAGTTTCTGGCCTGCCAATTTCAACTTGAAGCTTGACTGGGCTGATTTGATGCAAATACCTCCAGGGAAAACCCTGAAACTGATGAACAGTTATGTCAAGTCGATTTTGCACCATCGGGAAAAGGTAACCTCTGCGAGAAAAAAAAAACAACAAGGTTAAAGAGACAAGGGCTTTTCACGTGTAATACCACTGCTGCACATCTCGTTCACTGTTTACCATCCCTCAGAAATTGTAACTGTCAGAATTAGTCCTAATTGCAGATGCGAAAGCTGCCATTATAATAAAAACAGAGGCAGTGCAGGCATTAAATGTAGCAGCCTAATTTGTGAGACTACTGAAAAGGTAGAGTAAATGAATATTTCATTACTTTAATTACCAGGGACTACTCTTTTCTTGCTGTCTTATGATAA
Source organism: Phalacrocorax aristotelis (assembly GCF_949628215.1). NCBI lineage: Eukaryota > Metazoa > Chordata > Aves > Suliformes > Phalacrocoracidae > Phalacrocorax > Phalacrocorax aristotelis. The sequence continues at coordinate 4,633,300 of NC_134280.1, read as the reverse complement.
GTGTTGCTGTAACTAGCAACAGCAAACATCCACTAAAACATAAAGTGCAATAATAGTACTGCTGTCAGGATCGCTGCTTTAAAATACGAGCGGGGGGGGGCGGGGGGAGGGGGAAATATAATGCTTTATCTATTTCTTAGAGATCCGCAGGAGTAGGAGATGGAAACTCGTTTAACGTCAAAAAACAAAGAGGCGAGTAAACAGGTTTTAGTCAAAGAAAATAATGGCCCGGAGGAGGGGGGGGGGGGGGGGGAGTTGAGGACACACTTGAAATCCCAGAGCCGGGAGGAGCGGGGACAGCGCGGGGCCGCTTTCCCTCCTCTTCCTCCCTCCTGGGAGCAAAGTTGGGAGCCCGGCCGGGGGGCGAGGGGGGGCACCCACCCCCCTGCCCCCCCGGAGGAGCAGCCGGCCCGGGACACCCCCCCCCCCCCCCATTCTCACCCGGCCCCGAGGAGGGGGTCCGCTCGGCAGCGCCGGGTGACAACCCCGAGACCCCCCGCCCCAAAAGAGGCGGTTGACACCTCCGCCCCCCCCCCCCCCGGAAAGCACCGCGGTTGCCTCTCCGCAAATCCCGGCACCGGGACGGCCCGGGGCGGGGAGGGGGCAGGGGAGGGATCCGGCAGCATCCCGGCTTAAGGAAGGGGGGAGGAAGGGGGGCTGCTCCGGGCGCCCCCCGGCCCCGCCGCTCCGCCCGCCCCGAGCCCGCGCCCTCCCCGCCCGGCCGCGGCTCCCGGCCCCGCCGCTCCCCGCACCAGCTCCCGACAGACCCGGGAAGATTTGTCAACAATTCGCAACCGCTCTGGTAATTGCATTCCTGGAATCCGCAGCGATAGATGGAAAGATAAAGGCAGCTGCCTCGACTTTCCGCTTGGAACAAGCGTCCCCCTTTGCAGCGACCTATTCCTCCCTCGCTCCTTCCTCACCGTATTCCCCCCCTGCGCTTCCCACCACCGGGCTCTCCAGAAACAGGCGTGCCGAGGCGCTGTGCCTTGCTCCCGCCCGAGGAGGCACAGCTCCCTTCTCCCCTTTGTGTCCCCATCTCCCCAGCCCAACTCTCCTGTCAAAGACCCGCAAAAATATGCAAGGCTCGCAGTGCCGCTGAGAAGCGGGACAAAGTTTAACTTCTCTGTTGGCAGCCGGAGAATAACTCCCGGGCAGAATTCGAGCAAAAGATCTGATTTGCTGAATTCTGCTCTTTGATTTGTATTTGTATGTTATTGCTACTGCTAAGGTTGTTGCCAACCTCAATTAGATCACAAATGAGATCAGTTTAATTCAACTCCCAAACTGTGACCTGACCATGGTCTGAAAGTATTCAAAAACGCGTTTTAAGCCTTCCTTTGATTTCAAAAGGAATACTGCATGCTTGGTCATTCATACAAATAACATAAAACGTAATTATGGGATGATTTGGCAGATGACAGTCCTGCCAAACGACGCTCCATGCCAGATACTGTAACGCTATGGCTGCTGTCCTGGTGCTCGAGCGCACGGCACCCTTGTGTAAGGTGGGGGAATGGGGTATGCGCGATGTTGAGGTGTTTAAATGTATTTGGGGAGGCAAATGCGACAGCAACGACCGCGCCGCATTAAAGCCCCCAGTTAGAAACTGCTGTATCACTTGGAAGGGAAGTGGATCCGCACTATCAAATCACCAGGAGGCTGTGACAAAGGGAGCTTGCAGCTTGACACACGGGTAACAACATAGCAAACACCTTTAATTCTGTCATGTCTCATACCCTTTGCTTTCTCGCACATTTGTAGCTGCTCTAACATTGACACCTACACTTTGAAAAAAAGAAAAAAATATAAAGGACCCTCGACAACAAAAATCCCCAAATGAAGCAATCTTAGTCAAGCTAAAAAAAGAAACACCTGTAAAGTTATTCTTATGCCCAGTAAAAATAACTAACTTATTAACTCCTTCTTCTACTGGCTCAGAAAAGAGCAGGAAGCAGCCTTCTCGCCAAAAAAAAGTTCGCTTTTGGGAACGTGAAGCCCCCGGGAAGCTGACGGCTTTCCTTCGAGCCCCGGCAGCCCGCAGTTAACGGGAAGCCACTCGTACAGGTTTGCCAGAGTAACTTCTCAGCTGTTTCGCTGCTCGAGCGCGAAGCCTGACTTGACCTTCCCCTCTTCGCAATGCCGGCGAGCTTTCCTAGAGAGGTTTTGGGACGCGTTGTACGCCTGGGGGCAGGTGTGGAGCGTGTCTATACCTGTGCGCGTGTGTACGCGCAGGCGCATTAGGTAACCCCTAAGTGATGGAGGAGGCTTTCGTGGCGATGCCTCGTAGCTCTTCCCAACCCTGCCTCTGACGGGTTGACCCTGAAAGATTCAACCGCCACCAAGAAAAAGATCGTAGAATCATAGAATCATTAAGGTTGGAAAAGACCTCTGGGATCATCAAGTCAGGCTGAGCAGCTACAGTGCCTTCAGCAGTGCCACCTCCTCACCTGCACCCCCGAAAAATGTGTCGCTCCCCCCCCCCAGGCCTGGTACCTGCAGGGCCAGCGCGGCCTTGGCGGGGCAGGGCCCTGGAGAACGCAAGGAGTTAACGCTCTTTCCAGCATTACTGGGTAGGTTAATATCACAGCTGCTTGGTAAAGCATTATCCAGCACCTCACTTAACAAAAGCCTGCTTTTGCAAACAGACTCCTACTTTTCCCCAAGTGTCCAAAGGTGTTTACTGAAGTAAATCTGCCTAAATCCTCCATTGCTTGGGTCATGGGGGTGGTTAGGAGGGTGGAAGGTGTAGAGATAATCTCTTTTTGTAAATTCTGTAAATCTTCTGGGAAAAAATCAGGAATCTGTGTCACATGCTTCTGTTCAACTGGTAACATCTCGGTTAGTGTGCTCCTTATGAGTGAAATCTGCCATAGCAGCCACAGGAAAATAAGACATCCCTCCCATGCCTCATTGTTCAAACTGTTCTTCCCTCTCGAAGTTGCTTTAGCACGTTTAATCTATTTGCTGATGGGGGGGGGGGGGGGGGGGGAAACCTGTTAGGATCTTAAAAGTGGTTTCTGAAAAAAAAAATTAAAAAAAATGACAGTTTGGTCGGCAGGAGATAGTGTAGTTGAAAACTTGTCACTTGAGATTTCTGCGTTACCCCAGTTATTCCAACACCAGCAACTGCATATTACTTTTTACGTGTTGCAAATAGAGGCAAACAACACAGGAAATTTTGACAGCTCTGCCTGAAAGGGCTTAAATACTTCTCAGTAAGCAGGATCCAGTTATAAATAAACCTTGTCTTGGTGAGAAAAAAGTGGCTACGACCAAAGACCTCACCATTTTTTTAAAGAAAACTGATTAATAGCACAGAAGAGCTTCTGAAGAACAAACAAACAGGGAAATCTAGAGGGGGGGACAGGGATGGGGTGGGGGGGGGGCAGCCAGAAAACATACACGGAGGTGACTGTGAAACCCCACGAGGGAGCCCAGCTATAGAAACTTCCACAAATCTCGCCTTCCTCCTCCTCCTCCTCCTCATTGCACGTTTTCTGGTGTCACTGAAGATTTGCTGAGTTGCTGCTTTTCCCCGTTGGGTTGGGGCAGCCCGGGCCGGCCGCCAGCCCGGGGACACCCGCAGCATCGCCACCCCTCCCAGCCCTGCCAGGAGCAAAACCACCCAGCCCGACCCTTCCAAAAATAAATAAATAAATAAATAAAAAATAAATAAGTTATAAAAAATATATTTAAATAGGGGAAAGGGCGATTTTTCACTGCTAATCTGCTCGCCAGTGGTGGCCAAGCCTGCCTCACCCCCAGCCACCCCCGCTCCCCAAGGTCATGGTGAGTAAACAATAATAGTAATTAAAACAAAATAATAGGCAGCAGTCAAGAGCTGAGAGTACACACACCTGACCCTAACTATAACAGACTTCTCAGAGTAGAATTTGATCCCTCTCTGACACTTTCTACCTCAAGTGTTAGAGCGAGTGGCCATGAATAGTACAGGCATGCCATCTTGTAACACTATCTGCCTGTCAGAAGAGCCAAGGCTGGGTAGAGCAGGATCTATATAAGGCTTGTAACTAGGGGAAGCCCAACAAACAGCTACAAACACCTAAGTTATTTTACTCAGCCTCCACCCTTCTGCTTTTTTCCCCCCTTCTTCTCACTCTTTTTTTTTTTTTTTTTTTTTTTTTTTTTTTTCTTTTCATCTTGGCTTTCTGTTGCAGAATGCAAATGTAGCCTGCCGGCGGTGAATGGGCTGAATTGTGATTAAGAAGAAGAAGAGCTCCTTTCTTTGTTCTCCCCTCAGGGGATGTTTACTGGGAGAGACACAGCGGATCAGATATGAAAGGCATTCAGGTCAGCATTGATGTGAGCGAAAGTGAAATCATACCTAAGGCATTCAAAAGACCGCCGTGTCAGGGGTTCAGCTAACGGTGCATCTACTGTGTGTGTCTTCCCTGTTAGGCACGGGGGGGGGGGGGGGAAAAGAAAAAAAAAAATCTCTCCACAAACAGGCATTTTTAAAAATTGCAACAAAAAATTATACAGGGAGACGAACAAAAACCAAACCAAACCAAAAGTTTTCCCTCGCTTTATCTCCCGAGCAGAAGCTACAGGACTTAGTGCTCTTTTCCCTTATGGATCACGGACGGAGCAGGTCAACTTGTATTAATTGTAGCTGTTGGGATCAGCATCATTTTTTAGGGAGAAATGAGCTCGTCTGAAACGTGAACCGTTATTTTTAGGCGTACCTATATGCACCATATCCCTGTCTATACGACCCACGCACGCATAGGTGTAGGCGCATGTATACGTGTATCTCCACATACGAGTTCCAGTAAGCTGCGTGGCTTATTTATGCGGATACGGAACACGAGCAATCGTTTCTTGCCTCCCTCAGAAGCAACTTCGATGATAACGGGCAACGTGGCATTATCAAAACAGCACAGCACACCTTAAAAAGTGATCTTTTATTGACTTGGAAACTCCTAGAAACACTTTGCTGAAAGCTCGCAGCGCAAGGGGACAGGAACCGCAGGCAGAAGAAGTTGGTGCACAGCTATTTAAGTTAAACTGCTTCAAGAAAAAGTCTAGGCATTGTCGGTTGGTTGGTTGTTGGTTTTTTTTTTTTCATTAAAAATGCTTGATGAAGCAATATTTGGATCTTACTTTTTTTTTTTCCCCCTAAAGTTAATACTTCTCCCAGCCTAAATATTCTCTCAATAGGCTTTCCAAGTGGTTAGCTGACGCTGTTGGCATAAACAGAGATATGTAAATATATAGGGGGGAAAAAGGCAAATTACAGTTAAGCATACAAAGAGTTAGGAGGCGGCTGCATTTACAGGGGCTGAAATGAAAATGAAAACAACAAATCGTGAAAAAACAGCCTTAAAAATTGAAGGGACGGGACTGGATGTCGTGTGCAGTAACCATCCCCACTATTCTGAATTTGTTTCCACCTTCAGAACCTTAGTTAAAATATATTGTTTGCCTAACGCTCACATCTGCCTTAATGGTGACGTTTAATTCTGAAATATTTTCAACTAGTGTTTCTGCATCACAGATTTCTCTCCTTTTTCTCTATACTCTAAAAAGACAACTAAAGAGCAATCAAAAAGGTGTCTGACTTGGCCATTCAGACAATTGCACCCTTGTGGGAATGCTGGAATGAATGGTACAGTGGACACCCCAGCACTATTGACGTTATAAACATGTAAATGAAACACATTAGGGCAGACAATCAATTGTCTGTGAGCACTGCAAACCTGCACTCCCTTTCTATGTGACAGGCACAAAATAGTGTCTACCTTGGGAAGCCATGGTCTTGGAGGAAAAAAGGACAAAGAGTTCTCTTTCACAGAGGAGAAAATGCACCTTAAAAGCACTGGGATAATGCAGATGCCAAAAACTGTTGTGAGGCGAAGAATTTCCTATTTCTTGGAATGAATGTGGGGCTGCTGTAAAAGAATCAACACCCTTCTTTCCACTCTAAAGGGAGACACGCATTTTTCTTGGGGAATATTACCAGCCTGTCCTCAGAGCTTGCATCTCAGTCTTCCATATATTTTCCCTACCCTGGGCAGTGCGCAATGTATAATTATTGATAATTAACTTGTATTGGTTTCCTTATTTTTTTTTCCTTTTCAAATATGGCTTTTCCAGGCAGCAAATGTATTTTCTTACAGTAAATTCCCCCCAAAAGTTTCCTCGGGAAGCGTGTGCAATAAGCAAAAGCCAGCGAAGTACCGAATGGTCATAAATGGCAAGGAGTAAATCAGGCACTAAGCTCCAAATTCGCTGGGTTCCTCGAAACTCAGAATAAAAGAAAGAGTTCAGTCGTAACACAGAAAATAGCCTCCTCTGCTCCATGTCACAGCTCAGTCTGGACATGAAACTGCACGGGGAAAATGTAGCTGGATCATCATTACGCCCTGGTCACTCGCATTTATTGCGTTAATTTTTAATACCTATCGCCAGGTGCTTTTTCTGCAGGTAGCACGTTCGTCTCCCTACCCAGTAGCCAAGTCCCGAAGTAAATCTGCTCGCAACGGATTCCCAGCCCCGCAGAGGTCCCCGGGAAAAGGAGCGCTCCCAGATGCCCGCTCTGCCTTGTGCCACCTGAATTTCACAAAAAGCAGCTTTCCTTCTCACACCCGAGCCTCAGTCTAGCTACCTCCAAACTTCTCCAGGCAGGGAAGACAAGCCTCACTTCCCACTCACTAAAAGCAGCTTTTTTTTTTTTCCTTTTCTCTTTTTCAAATGGGAAGTGGAGGAGGTTTCCCCCCCCTTCCCCAGCATCCCCCCGAAAGGAGGGTGGGTGGGTATCTTTTGGGGAAAGGCTCTGAGCGAGTATAATCGTGCCTGTCTGTTTGGTCTGTGCTCTCCCTCGGATCAGACGCCCTGAAAGCATTGAACTTTCTCCCTTTTCTTTACAACTGGAAGCGAGATGGCAAAGGAATCAAAGAGAGCTGTTTACTGAAAGTTTGGGGTAAATTAGATCCAACTTTCCTCCCTCCAGCCCCCCCTTCCCCTCCTTCCCGGGGATTTT
>NC_134280.1:4495000-4626094 GCF_949628215.1 Phalacrocorax aristotelis | reverse complement strand
CACGCTTGAACTTTGCAGTATCTTTGAGTAGTTACCTTAAAAATCGCAATTAAACTTTGCACTCCCAAGTGTGGTGGCTTCCCAAGTTAGTGCAGTTCCCTGAAAACACTCCTTTTTTTTTTTTTTTTTTCATGGGAGCAACAAAAATCTGTGCCACCCCGGTCCATGCCTCTTCCCAAAGACTTGGCTGCAGCACCAGGGCGTCCAGGCTGCAGCCCTGGTGTCCTGGGCAAACGGAGGCATCCAGCTTTTTTATTTTTAGGGGGTTTTGGGGGGGGCTTATTGCGACTTAAATCGTGTTGAGCAAAATATTAAACACGTAGGCGCATCCCTCAGCACAGAGCATGTGATGGGTTTAACACGCTAAACTAAATAATCTTGTATGAAAAAGCAAGGAGGTTGAAGAAGAATAAAACCCCCTCAACCACTCAGAATATTCTTTACTGCAAAAGAGCACTTTCTGGATGCGTTGCTTTTAAATCTCATTCTCTTTTTCTCTCAAAAATGACTGTTTAACATAAGAAAAAAGGCTACTTGACACAAAGCTTTTGTTATCCAGTTGATCAGCAACGTGCTTTAGATACTTGTAAGGGGAAAAAAGCCCCACAACAGACATTGATTTTAGAAAATCAATAACCAACATTTAATAAAAAGAACAGAGGAAACACAAGAGAGGAGAGGGAAACATTACGTGTAATTTTAATGTCTACTAAATTACCCAGAGATGAGGGGAAGGGGAGGTCTCCTCTGTGAGGACCACCTTAAATAATGACAGACACAAGAGTAAAGGGTGGTGGTGGAGGGGGAGAGACTTTAAAAAAAGATAACAAGGAACGGATCCTTGGGAAGCTGCTCGGAATATATTATTTTAGTTGGGGTTTTTTTGTAATACTAAGCCAAGCAAATAGATCAAAGACAGCACAAAGGGAAAAGCCAGTGTAACATAACGAACAGTTTCTGACTAAAATTCCTCTATCACTCCCCCATATGGCTCGACGCCTCCACCACAACAAGAAAAAGACACACACACACACTCACAACCTAGAGAGAGGGAAGGGAGGGGGGGCCCAGGATCATTTGTTTCTAATCAACATTCTCTTGTCTTTGTGTTTTTTTTTTGTTGTTGTTGTTGTTGTCGGGCCCCCCCCTCCCCTTTTCCTTCACTCCCCCCTCTCCTCTTCCACCTCCTCTCCACTTAAATGAAGTAGCTGAGCTATAAGCGCACGGGTTCAGGTTCACACAAATATCTTCCTTCCTCCGGCTCCTCGAGAGGAAAGTTGTTGCAAGTGGGGCCGGGATGGCCGGGCGAGGGGCTGCGGGCGGGGGGGGGGGAAGCTGGCGGCGGGGGAGAGGCTAGCGGCCGCGGGAGAAGGGAAGAAACTAAGGGAGGGACGGGGAGAGACGGGGGGGGGGGGGGGAAAAAAGAGAGAGAGACCCACACGAGGTGAAAGCTGCCAAATGTGAAATCAGCCCAGAACAACCGCGTCCCACTGAGCCCCGGCCCTCCGCGGCCGGCGGAGCCCGGGGGAGAGGGCGACTGTGGACAATTGGGCACCGAACTCATTAGTAGTATTAATTATTAGGGAGGAGGAAGTTTCGTTTTCGAGTCTCTAACAATAATAATTAAAAAAAAAAGAAAAATAAAAAGAGAAGAAAAAAGAAAAGAGAGCGAGTCGCTAACTCGGTGCCAGCCTGCCGCGGGGTTCTCACGCTGCCGGGTTTTTTCCCAGGGTCGGCGGCGGGGCCGCCCGCCCTCCGCGCCGCTCCGCGCCTCTCCGCGCCTCCCACCCCCCCCCCTCCGAGCCTCTCCGCTATCTCGGACCCTGACAGCGCCTAAACCCACCCGGGAAAAGCGGCGGGAGAACACGGAAGGGGGGGGGGGGGTTCCCGCGCCGCCTCCCTGCCGCGGGGGCAGCGGCCCGCCCGCTCCGCGCCCGCGCAACAAACTTTGGGGCGCGGCGGCGCGCTGCTACAACCCCCCCCTCCACACCCCCCCCCCCCCAAACCAAACCGCTACCTCTCATACATACACGCACCCCCACCCCCCCCGACTCCCACGCACGCGCTCCGTCCCCCGCGGCCGCGCAAACCCCCGCGGGACACCCCGCGGCCGCGCAAAACGGGGAGGCGGAGAGCGGCCAGAACCGGGCGGGAGCTGCCGCCGCTCCGCTCCGTTCGTGCCGGCCGGGCGGGCGCCGTCCCCGTCCCGTCCCCCTGTCCCCCCCCTCCCCGTCCCGCCGGCCGGCTCCCCCCCCCACCCCCCTCACCCTCCCCTTCTTCTCCGCGGCGGAACCGGCCGGAAAAAGTTTTTTTGGGGGGGCGGCTTACCGTTTTTCCTCCGGGGGTTGGCTTGTTTTCGCCTCTTACACCTGGGGCCATCCGCCATGATCTGCTGCTTCATTGATAAGAGTGGATCAGATGGCAGTTCGCATGGACTCGACTCCCTGATTCAGCAGCACGCAGGCTCTATGTAACAACCAAACACAGCAACAATGTGGGCATTGGTATATCCCATTTAAACGCAGGGCGCCAACGGGAACCCGAATTTGCACCCGAAAAGAACCCATCCACGCACACGGCGGGGTTTGCCGTGCCGGGGGAGGTGGGACGCAGACGGAGCGGGCTCCCCCCTCTCTCCCCAGCCGGGGCAGATTTCTTCTTTCTTTCTTTCTTTCTTTCTTTTTTTTTTCTTTCTTTCTTTTTTTTTTTTCTTTCTTTCTTTTTCTTTCTTTCTTTCTTTCTTTCTTTCTTTCTTTCTTTCTTTTCTTTCTTTCTTTCTTTCTTTCTTTCTTTCTTTCTTTCTTTCTTTCTTTCTTTCTTTCTTTCTTTCTTTCTTTCTTTCTTTCTTTCTTTCTTTCTTTCTTTCTTTCTTTTTTTTTCCCCTCGGTCCGTGCGTGTGTGTGCGTGTGTGTCCCTGCGTGAGCGTGCGTGTCTCTCTCTCTCCCCCTGTGCGTGTGCGTGTGTGTGTGTGTGTGTGTGTGTTGCACCAGCAAAGCAGATCAGAGACAAGAATTACATCTCAAATGAGTCATAACTCATGACCGTATGAGGGAATGCACAGCTTTTACAGTAGGCTGTTTGACTCAATGCTAGGCGGACCATTTCCTCCTAAAAGTACTTTAATTTGACATTAGAACTTGTTTTCACACGAAACGCAAGGCTTCTCTCCTTCTTCTCCTGCTTTATTCCTTTTTTTTTCCTTGCCCCCCCCCCCCCCCAGTGCACTCCAGTGATAAGAGGAGAGGGAAACATGGCTCTCCCCTGTCCTTTTGGGGCAAAGCACAGCACGGAGACCTCCCCCCCTCCCCCTAACAACGAGGAGTGTAATTATAAACCTCTGTCACCTTTTTAGTCAGTTTGACAATATTCAGGGTTTCCCCTGACCCTTAGTTAAACAAAGCTTCAGAGTGTCATTTTTTTTTTTCCTCCCCCCAGAAAAGAAACAGAAATCAAAACTACCGCTGTCAGAGTTTGCAGGCTTTCAGTTGGGGTGTGTGGTGTGTTGGTTTTCTGTGCTGGCTTTTTTTTTTTTTCTCTTTTTAATAAATAAAAAACCCAACTTGTAAACTTGTGGCGCTGCCCTGCGTGCTCGGGCTGTGCAGGAGGCTCTATCTGTCAAAGGGAGAGGGCAGGAGCGTTTGGTTTGCTGCAAGAACGCTCCTGAAACTCAGTCCACCTCGAAGAAGATGCTGTAGCTTTAAAGATGCTTTGACTCGAGGATTAGTTTAAACAGGGGGCTATAAAAGATGTAACAGATGCAAACTGTAAAACAAGGGCAATTAACCCTTGCTCTCCTGAGCGGGATCCCCCCTCGCCTTCGCATCTATTGTCTTCTCCTGCACTGGGAGTTTCACACAAAACCTAAAAATTTATTCCCTGCCTCAACAATTTCTTAATTTTAATTTTTTTTAACTAGTGGGTTTTTTTCTTTTTTTTCTTTTTTTTTTTCTCTTTCCCCCTCCCTTCCTTGTGTCTTTCCACTTTGCTGGAGCTTCACACCAGGACTGAACAGTGAAGTGTGTTGCTGCTAGGTCTTTTTATTCTGCCTGAACTCTCTTTTCAGATGTTTGTGGTTATCAAACCTGCTTGGCTAAAAATAAAAATAAAAATTAAAAATAATATGAATATATATATCTCCGAGCAGGTAAGAGGATGGAAATATTGAGGGAGTGTGTGCGGGGTCAGAGTGTTTACTCACACTCTCCTGCTTGGGATTCCGCCTGGGAGAGTGAACTGGGGGGTCTGTGGATGTGGATGTATGTGGCTGAGGAAGGAAGAGGCTGAGAAATGGGCTAGAAACTTTAGTATTTGCCAGTTATTCCCGCTCCCGGAGTGGGCAATGGTGGCATCACCGTGGCAGATCTGGCAGGGGATGGAGCAGAGAGAGGAGGACAGGGACCGAGGCGAGCCCGGACCCTCAGCCAGCCTCGGCAACTGGCGTTTTAATGCAAAACCACCAATGGTGAATTGTTTTAAATGCGTTTCCCTACCTTCCCTGCCCTTCAGCCTCCCGCAAAAAGTTGTCAATAATTTTAAACCTGCAGACCTCGAGAAGACTTTGCTTCCCAGAGGACCGGATAGCTTTTTAAAGTATTTTTTTTCTTTCTTTTTTTTTTTTTTTCATTTTGGTAAACGACTTTTAAGTTCCAGTCAGTACTTTCACTTCTTGCTTTAGGATCCCAGAAGCTAAGGTGTTACTTCACCCAGCTTCACAAAATAAAATAAAGAAATGAAAGTAACTATGCAGACAAAACAGCAAACTTTCTGGTTGGGGAAACACATCCTCCGCCGGGGAGCCCTGCCCGGGGCTGGGGCTCCAGCGGTGCCCGGCCCGGCTGGCTCTGCAGGCTCAGGGCGTGCAAAGCATTAACAGGTACCTGCAAACTTTCAGAGCTAAGATGTGAAACCTGAAATTAAAAGAGCAGGAGGTGGGTGGTGGGGGGATTATTTTTATTTTTTTTTAAATATTTTTATTTTTTTGCAGGAGGACCAAGTCCCTTCCTAACGCTTGTAACTTTTGCTGTTGCTTTGCAAAAGGCACCTCCCGTACCTGGCTGACAGGTAAGGGGAGCAGGGGTGGTGGTGGCACAGCCCCGGGCACCCCGAAACTGCTCGTCCCTTCCCGGAGCGGTACCGAAGTGACTTCAGGTTTCGGTTAAAAATAAAAAATAAATAAATAAAAAAAAAAGGTTTTTCACCCCAAGTATAAGCAAGCCAGAAAGCTAACACGCTTAAAAATAAAATATTATCGGAATTAAATAAGCCCGTTAGAGCGTGAGGTGGTGTGAGAAAAAAAAGAAGGGGAGGGAAAAAAAAAAAAAAAGAGGAGAAAATGGAATTAAATTCCGAACCTACCTGCGAAGTCTTGTTTGTAGTTTTGGCCAGAAATGGTGAGAAGAAAAAGCATGAAGAAGCCGCGAAGTGGAGGAGAAAAGGTGAAGGGAGATGCAGCTCCTGGAGAAATTGTAAAAAAGCCTTGCAAAGAGTTGTCGGAAGGACCGTTATTCCTGCTGGGCAGGTTAGGACTGATCTCTTTCTGCCACTCCAGGAAACACAAACCTGGGGACGGACTGACGTGTTACGCCTCTTCTAATGACATTTTTTTCTTTTTCTTTTCTGTAGGAGCGAGAGGAGAGACCCTGAAACACACGCCACCTATCTTTGTGGGAAGGGATAATTGAAGAGCACCAAACGTGAGCATCATGTGGAAACGTGATCGCCAAGTTTCTCTCTGGGAAAGGATCTGGGATAGATTATACCTTGAAGTCTCCGCGAACGCTTTAGCGGCAGAAATGCAATTCCACCTCCTCCCGCCCGCCCCCCGCCCCGCGCCCGCCCCCCGCCCCGCCGCTCCGCGCCCCTCCGCGCCCCTCCGCGCCGCTCCGCGCCCCGCCGCCTTCACCCCGCCGAAACTCACCGCATCCCCGGCCCCCTCCCCGGGGGCCTGCACCCCCTGCCCAGCGGCTGCACCCCCTGCTCCCACCCCACCCCTAACCCTGCCCGGCTGCACCCTCTGCCCCCCGCCCCCCCCACCCCGGGCGCATCCGTGCTTCCCCCCCGGCTGCATCCCCTCTCCCCACTGGGTGCGCTCCTGCCCCCCCCCCCCCCAACTTCTGCCCTCCTACCCCTCCGGGGTGCGGGTCTTGCCCCCACCCCCCCGCACCCCCTTCCCTCCCCCAGGCGGGATACCCCGCCCCCGGGCGAGATCCCTGCCGGATCCCCCCCCCCGCCAGGATCCCGCTGGATCCCCTGCCCCCAGGCTGGATCCCTGCCTGTCCCCCCCCCCCCCCGCCCCCCCCGCCATCCCCGGGCGGGATCCCCCCCCCCGCCCCGCCCCGCCCCGCCCGCGGAGCGGCGGGGGCCGCATCCTGCGCCCCGCACCGTCCCGGCTCCCAGCCCCGCTCCGAGCTCTCGCGGAGGGGAGAACTTACCCTAACATAAAGCCTAGAAACTAAACTCTGTTCGGGCACTGCAAATAAGCTCCTGGCTGACTCCTGCTCGTTTTGGTGCTGTTTTATTTTTATCCTTAACGCGTTTCTTTTGGGGCTTTTTTTTTTTTTTTCTCCCCTTTCATTTCAGCACACATCCAGGTTATTTGAATAGTCAGCTAAATCTGATGAAAAAAAAAAAAAAACAACAACCCAAACCCCGTGCTGAGATCTTACAGTCTATCATCTGTTTTGTTCACAGATATGGATCAGGGGTGAGATGGGCTCTCTTCCTGGCTCTGCTCCCCCTTGGAAGTAGCTGGATGGGCAGAGGGACGGCGCGGACGAGGAACGCGTGGGACTGAACTTCGGGGAGGTTACAAGTTTTTCACCTTTTTCAAGTATTAAAATTAAAATAAAATTACATATAGAAAAAAAAAAAAGAAGGAAAAAAAAAAAGAAACCCAGACTCCACCTTTGCACTGAAGGGATTGGTTATGCAAATATGGAAGGGGTTTCCTGGCAAATACAGCTTTCTACTGTATGGTTAATTAAATCATCACTCAAAAGCCTTCCAATGTGACGCTTCTGTCGTAATCCAATCAGGTTACGTAGGTCCTAAACAAGAAAGATATTTTCCACATCTGGAAGTCAGCAATTTAGCAAGTACTGCACATTATTAACCAATTCAGAGCCCACTTCCCAGGGGGATTTTCTTTTTTTTTCTTTCTTTTTTTTTTTTTTTTAAGTTTAAGTGTTCTTAACCAATGCTTTGCTGTTTTGTTAATCAAAAAGCTGGTTTACACTGCGCGTAATTGCGAACTAATATCGAAGTAAGCGAAGGCAGCCCGAGCTGGGGATGCTGAACGAAGGCGTTGATCTGCAAAGGGGGCTGACGGGGCTGAGCCTCGACCCGCTCATGCCCAACTCCCAGCACAACCCGCAGCCGTTTCTTCCTCTAAAAGAGCTCGAAAATAACCTCAGCGCAAAGATAAACTTCACATCTTGCCTACTTGTACTTTCCTTTCCGAAGGTAAACGTGGAGCTGCCCAAAGGGCTGTGTTCAAGAGCTGCGAAACAATTTCCCTCCTTTGACAAGAGTTAAATCTATTACAGCACTTTTTTTTTTTCTTTTTCTCTCCCCCTCCTGAAGAAAAACCGAAACAAATGGAACACTGATCCGACACTGTACTTTTACTTACATTAAGCTAAGATAAACTGCTCTTGAACTGTGCATTGAACGTGTGCCTAAAGCAAGGACTGGAATGCCAGCGACAGGCACCAGCGATTGCGCTCCAAAAATCTCCTGATCAGAGAACACCTTTCTGATGATGAAGCATGGCACAGGAAGGAAGGGGGACACCCCCCCGCCCCCCCCGCAATGTGTCTTTGCAGCTCAGCAGAGCCGCGGAGGGGTTTTTCCCCCCCCTTTTTTTTTTTTTTTTTTTTTTGTCATCTGTTAGTGAAATCTGCCCTGCCAGTTAGACGTGAGTGGGTGCCCCCGCGTGATGCAGGGCTTGAGGGGGGGGCTCCGGGGCAGGGCGCAGCCTTGCGGGGGGACCCCAGACCCCCCCGTCCGTCTGGGACACACACATACACACACACACACAAACAGCCACCAAATCCTCCCCCTCCGGGTGTCCCCCTCCCTAACCCCGATCTGCAGGTCCGTGTGAGGCAGGCAGGAGCACGGGGAGGGGGGGACGCAGGGTGCGCCCTGCCTGCGCGCTGCCTGCGCGCTGCCTGCGCGGGGTGCCCGCGGGGCCCTTCTCCCGGGTGCGCTAGGGCTGCCAGCCACGGAGCGGCTCAAAGCAGATCTGCCTGCAGACCTGGCCGTCTGCTGCCGCCGAAACCCGTAATTATGCAAAGGTGGGAACAAGGTTCTCTAATTTTTTAAGTTATTACCTTTATTTATATTTTTTTTTTCTGCTACGAGTTCGCTTGTCTTTGCTAAAAGTTTTATTGCCACTATTTGCACCAACATTATTTGCTTGCAGGACTTTCTTGCCTGTGCCTAAATATACCTGTAGATACAGAGACACATCATGCGCGCAGAGTGATGATATCTTAATGAAATATATAGCACAGTGCAAATATCCTGAAATCAGATTCGAGTATTATTAATTTGAATTAGATCCTCTCAGATCCAGAAGACACTGCCTATAAATCAAGGGCAGTCTGGCAATTCCTTGAAGAGCTAAACTGAATTTAGATGCATATGATAAAAAGAAAGAAAAAGAAAAAAGTGAATGCTAATTACTGACTCGCTCGATTTCCAGTCGCCCACGTTCTATATGAGAAAAAGGGAAAAAACAACAAACAACAAGTTCTCAATATAAATTAATCCCATTACGAATGCCTTACATATCGTTCATGCGTTTCCAGATTACAGAACGAGAGGATGAACCAGAGATTAAGAGAAACTGCAGCCTCACCTGCAATAGGCAGGAGTACCGTCAATGTTACAGCATTAAAATATATGTCTGCAGCTACACTAAAAAACAAACCCTCAGACCGTGTGATGATGCTCAAGGGCTTTAAGGAACATGTCGGTATTGCCAGATAATCCCTATTCATAATTTTGCAGACTGTTCTCTCAGCCCTCAATCTCACAGTTTCTCCAGCTCTGAAGTGCCTCAGCAGGGCTTGCATCGGAGCGATAAACTGCTCTGATCTTCGCAGGAGCAGCATAACACCCAACCCTATTACATGTTATTTTAACGTGGGACGTGGGGGTGGTATTTATTTTTTTTTTTTAATTTTTGGACGCTGAACATAAACATTTAGCAATCAGCTAAACCCTTCTGAGATGGATTTTAACCTTAATCCAGGCGATGATTTCCTGCCCTGCTCTGTACTAATAACGGGCGTGCAGCTTCTTTAGGAGATGGAAATAATGACAGCCTATAGATCCTGCCTTTATTGGGGTGGTGCAGGCAGCCTGGCTCCCAGCCCCCTCAGGGTCAGCATCCCCATGCAGAGCCTATACCTTGCTTTAATTTAAACTTTTGCAGACATGATCCCCTCTACCCCATCAGTTTAAAAACACACAGACCTAAAATACCCTCACAAACCCCAGCTCCCTCTTTGCGTAAGGCACCTGGTGCTATGCCTTGGACATGGCTTCTGGGGCACTTCTCTGGGTGCAGGTTTTCCCTCTTTTCCTCAAGTTTTCCTGTGTGGAAATGCAGAGAGGTGAGATGGGGGCGGCCGGGAGGTCCTGATGCAAACCTGCCCCTGCGATGCCACGGCGATGCCGCCTGCCTCCTCCTCCTCCTCAGTAGGCTTCCCTTTGTCCACTGAATCCATCGTGGTGGAGATACACCCCATGGAGACAACCCCTTCTCTCCCCCATCCCCAAGTGGGGCTGTAGGGCCAGCCGCGGGCAAACTCTGCAGCCAGGGGCTGATTCTCATGAGAAAGAGGCTGTGCAGGGAGAGAGATGCCCTGAGACCCTTTGAGACCCCCCCAGACATGATGGGCAGCGGAGGGGACCAGCTGCCAAGGAGGGCAGCAGGGCACAGGCCCTGGAGGACCTCAGCCTTCTGCTGAGACCTGCTGCCGTCGTGGCTTTGCGGGGACCTGGTGACATAGACTGGTGCGATGATTCACGGCCTTGTTTAGTTCGGCATGTTTGCTTTTTGCTCTGCGCAGGATGAGTAACAGGGAACGCATCTCCTGCCCATGTGGAAGGAGGAAACTCAGGGGGATAGCAGCAAAAATGCTCTAGCTGATAGGTTTCGACTAATATGTTTTAGAGGCTGGTGGAGATGGAGGTTTAACACCTCTAGGAACACATTAGCTGCTCTGAGGCTTTTACTTTGGGTCCTTCACAGCCAGGACTCTCCAATGTTTTCCCCAAAGTGTGGAACCCTTCCTACATTAGGGATTAAACATCCCCGTGTAGGGGACCCAGGCGAGATGTGCCCACTTGCAGCCGAGCCCGGGGACAGCATCCTTCCCTACAGCCCTGTTCCGCCGGGGCAGCGGCTGCTGCAAGCTCGGGGCTCCCCGTGGGTGCCAGCTGCTTCTCATGCACAGGTCTCTGGGGTGCAGAAGCTGCCCTCACCTTGGGAAAAAACTGGGAGGTTGCAAAGAACCCAAACCCAAACCAAAGAAAGCCAAAATGCTGGGGGTGGGGGGATTTTTTTCTGCAGTCACCTGTGGTGGTAGAAGAGAGGAGAGACTGGAATAATTAGTTTTTCAGGGCCACATGGGACTTTCCTCACTCAAAGATGCTGTGGGATACTTTTGTTCAATACAGGTGTCCTTATAAACCAAGGTTTAGAGAGCAAAGCCTTTTTTTTTTTTCCCATTTCCACATGGAGGAGAGGGCACGGAAGAGAGGAAGAAAGGGTCAGGGAAAGACTCTCCCCCCACCCGCTGGTGAGGTATTTGGGAAGAAACCTTTTGAATCAACATTCTCAAAGTTTTCAAGTTCCTCTGCGGAAAACCCATGTAGGGATAGGATACGAGCCAAAGGCAAGGGAAAAGATTGTCTGGCTTTAATTTATCTATCCCTGGGCATTTGTAACAAGGAGATCACTGTAATATTTAATCTCGTGCGAGTCCCTGCACGTTAAAAGTGAATCTCCCTCATGTTTTTGTTAATTTTGTCATTTATAAAGTCGCTTCTGACAGCCTAGAGCTGCTCAGCTCCTGTCCGCAACGCACATCCGTCTGTCCATGGTAGGAGAACAACACCCGAGGTCCCAAACCCACTCCTCGCACCGAGGGAGCGGAGCGAGTGGCTCAGGCGGCTGGGAGAGGTGGCGGCAGGTCGGCGGGCGAGCATCCCCAGTCCGCTGTCCCGCACCATGGGATGTAGATGGCTTTCCTCCTCTTCTGGGATGGATGCTGAAGTTCAGACGCATTTCTTGGCTCAGTTGGCAGTGATTAAAAGTCACTGCTCACTTTTGTTTATAGTTGGTTGTTTACTTTGTTGAATTTTTAAAAACTTGTTAGAATGCAATTGAACACAGATTCAACAGTATTTAGGCTTGAAAAATAAAGATGCATTAGAAAGATGCCTATTATGCTTCAGAATTATTAATTGACATTTTTATGATGAATAATTAATCATTTGAATAATTTTCGTATCTCTGATCTGAACACATATTTGCATATCTAATGTCTGATTTTAAATGTGGTTTCTTTAGTTGCATTCTCCCAGGACAAAGACACGAAGTAACATCCTAATGCAAACGTCTTTTTCTTTGCAGTTGTAGAAGTAGGTTTATTGAAATGTAAGTTTCTATCTAGTTATGAAGCTCTTAATAATCTATGCGTGGCATATATGCATTAGTAAGACCGTGAATCTTCTGGGTAGGAGCACGTTTAGGCCTCGTTTTCTTAAGTACAGTGTTAAGGTCCCCTGCAATAAGTACACGTTACTTAAAACCGTGTGGGGTTAAGCTAGGAAACCATAAAGAGATATCTCAGATACACAGTGTTCCCTTCTTATTCAAATGACACTTAGTGAGAAGACCAAAGGTTGTTTCAATTTGAGGTGTTTAAAATATCAAGAACTTTTTATATTCATTTTTACCGTGGTCTCCCAGTGAGACAACACCAGTATTTTCTTGTTATGTTTTAATATGCCGAAGTCATAGTTCTCAAGACCCACTCACCCCCCTCCCCGCCTTGCTCGTAGCTGGTGGCGATAAAGGAACACCACAGTCTGCAGATCAGTTATAAGCTGGTCAGCAAATAGGTGCAAGTAATGGTGCTTGTTGTGCAACCCCGCTCGGAGCTGGGTTGGTATGAGCACAGCTCAGCCACATGGGGAACAGAAAGGAGGAAGGGGCAGCTGGACAAAACCATGACCAGAAAGGTATAAAAATAAATATATAGAGAGCAATTAAAGGACTAGCCTCTGCTCCACTGCCCCTGACCACTGGTTAATTACTATAGTAGCACTGCCCGACTGGGACCCAAGGAGTTGCCTTCGCTTATGCCAGGTCTGAATTTGATTTCTTAAGAAATAAAGGCTTTTGAGAAATTTTATTTCATGGCACATTTAAATGTACAGGGGAGCGCAAACAGTCTGGGCTATTTGCTCCTTGTCATACTGAGGAACCAAGGCGAGAGGTGCTCTAAAAATACCTTAAATAGATGCAGTACTATTTATGTTTAGCAGATTAAAGAAATTACACCAAAATGGAGGCACAAATACGTGGTAGAGTTTAAACTTGCACGGTAGTGTTTAAACTTGCTTAGTTTGTGAAACGTAAAATTAAAACTTTTAATCTCTATTTTTTTTTTTTTTCCATACCAGGTAGTAAAAAATACGCCCAAAAGATACTTTTTTTTTTTTTTCATGGTGGAAGTATATTATATAGACTATGGTAACCTAGTGGGCAATATCTGACAGACAGATACTGTATAAAGAAACTGTGAAATGTAGTTCTCAGAACAGGCTGAAGTTATATTGAATAGGATGTTTAGCAGTTGCATATGCTCAGTGATAACAGATTTTTTTTTCCTGAGGTGGGGGGGTTGAATTTGTAATAGCAAAAGTGGCAAACTTGAGCAATGCTTGCAGCACGGAGGGCCCAGCTCTGAGCCTGGTGCCCAGACCTGCCATTGCTTTGGCCATGAGGGTGGTGGCAACGGCAGCAACCTCTCTGCAAAGGGACGAGGTGGGAACTGGGGTTAAAGTTCTGCTTTTTGGTTCTGAAAGTAAGAGAGAAAGCAAACATCCTTGAGACACACTCACGCTTCTTTGCAAAGGGAGAGATCCCTTTTGGGGTAGGGGTCACCCCTCGCCGTGGGCAGGAGGGGCAGCAGCAGTGCCGGGGTGGCGGCATCCAGTGCTGAGAGCATCAGCCAAAGCCCCTCGGGCGATTTTGTGCCTTCGTGAGGCTGATGGACAACTTTTTGATGGATTTATTAACCTGGAAAATGGAGATTTTTTGCTGTTTTGACCAGACTGAAAGATGAATATCAATTATACATTTACAGAGTAGCCCTTGGTCTACCTATTTGGGACTAGATCAAATTTACTTTTCCCTGGCTTCCTTAGTGCCTCACTATTTTTCCCCCTGACTACCGATTAAGCTAGTAGAGGTGAAGGTACTGGCAGGGAATCTGTGTGCAAAGCTGACAGTTTGATGGGCATCCAAAAATTTCAGTCTCGATCGATTGCCCCAACTAGTTCTTATCACCGCCGCGGGGAAAATATTTTCTTCCCTCTGTGACTTCAGGAGATTATCTGTATATTTTAAAATCTACAGAAACACAAGGGTGACAAAGACATTTAGAAAAGCCCAAGTGATTTGAAACAATTAGATATTGTAGCACAGTTTTCAAAGAAATTCCATGTTTACAGAATTACCCAATATGTAGAAAATTGCTGCCGTTATGTGAGTGGCTGCTGACCGTATTAGATACCAAAAGAAGCAGAGGCACACGTCCCAGCGACCCCTGCACACCTAAACTGCAGATTTACCCACGAACTGGCAGACATCCCCTTCGTCAGGGGTGGCATCGGACCTGCCAGTTCTTCTGTTTCCTTCCCTCCGACGATCAGCATCATCTCCAGCTCATCTGTGGATGGAGGCTTGGCCAACTGGCCCCTTTCCAAGCCCAAATCTTAGACTCCGGGTTATTAGAGCTGTCAAAAACAGGAAAGATTTTTTTTTTTTCCTTGCCATGAAAGTTTTCTCCAGGTTCTCACTTCCCAATTTATGTTTTAAAAATGTTTCTTGGGAAATTTCCCGACACCTCTCTGGGTCATTTGCTCTGTGGTGTTCCAGGTCAACGTCACATAAAAGGTACCGGCATTTGAACAAGTCATTTCCCCATATGGATGGTGTTAGGTGCATGTACACTCCTACCAATGCTTCTTACTATATCGCTTAAAACTTGCTCCAGGCAGCATCTAAACTATTTTAAATCTTACCATACTTTTTTAACACACATCAGCTATCCTGCTTCAAATCTCTGACAAGGATGTGAAAACCGCAGTGTCAGAACAACTGCTGCTCTCTTCTTGGATTCTGACAAGCAACCTTCAACCTGAAACCCTCTAAAAATGGCTATTTTTATCTTTTTTTTTTTAATTCAGAAGCAACTATATTGGCTGTATTCTTTTCCTCTGTTCTGACAGGTTGGAAATGGGTGCAAAAAAATGCATGAGGCAGAATATGGCAATATTGTTTGGTGTTCACCCAGTGGCTCCACCTGCCAATGGGCCTACCACAAGAAGGTTATGAATGGGTGTGATTTCCCAAATTCTGGGCTAGGGAAGATGCAAAATGGTCTTTAGAATAATCTTGGCAGCCTGGGCTGGCTTGCTGTGAGCATTGACGTCCTTGGCTCCCAGGAGTCAAGAATTGTAACTCTGGGTCTCCATCCCCGTGCCATAACTTGGCTGAGCCGTGTCATGCAAAAGTAAAGACATTTGCATGGATCCAGCACACTGCACATATTAGGAGAGTGATATTCATTGTTTGTCCTTTAATTTCGTATGTGGCATGGGCAGCAGATGCCGCTGAAGCCAACAGAGGTGGGAACAGGCCCACCACGCTCCCCACAAGATACCAGGATAATTGGGGCAGGGAACGGGACATTACAACTCCTGCACTCGGCGCTGGGGTGGCTGGTCCTGGGTGGAGAGGCCGGACTTGGTGGCAGTCATCCTGATGGCACCCTCCTACCTATCACTTGTCTTTGCAGGAGCATAAACCAGACTGAACGTGGCTGAACGTGAAAGCAAAATCAGTGAGATAACCCAGGGTTTGCTACACAGGTTGCTTTGATGGCCGCGGGAGCTGGTGGGGAGGTTCAGGGCAGTGAAGTCAACCCTGGATGACTTTATAACTCACCAGTACCAAGGACTCTGTTGGGGTGGCTCTCTACATGCAAGACCTCTTTCCCTAGAAAGCAGGGAAAGGGCAGACGTGGTGGAGCCCCGGCAAAACTAAACAAACCCAACCACGGCACAGCCTTGGATATCTGCTACTGGGGCAGGTGAGTGCCTGGGTTAGCTCCTGTGCCACCATCCACGCACCAGCTGTGCCTGGCACTGGTGTCTTTGCCTATGCCAAAGCCTGCCTGGTGGTGGCACTCATTTTTGGGGAGGATAGGAGCTATCAGTGAGGTCTGCGTCTGGAATTCGGGGGGGTACCATTTTGGAAGTAAGAATCAAGGTGTGAAAAGCCACGCCTGGTATTTTTTGTTGGAAAGTGGACAGGGTTAGAGGTGTGAGTAGTGGAGAAAGTGGTGCTGATCTACACAAGGCAGACAAGCTCTCCCTCGTGCCTCGTGGTGAGCAAGAAGAAATACAGAGCAGACACTGAAAACACTGCAAATATTTGTTCTCATTGTCAGATGTTTCTATAAAATCAGTTTTTACTGAATCACCGCTGAAGTTACTGAGCATTTAAATAAGCAGAGAGTGAGAAAAGCTAAGTCTAATTATATGTTTCATGCCATTTACAGAGGTTTCCAGGGGATTTTCTTTTAATAAAAGTGCAGCGCATCAAAAAGAATAAATCCTACAATTTTGTTATTTACAAATCAGCTGCTTCTGCCTCGAGCTGACAGACTTATCCTCCATCTTACACCCTTCTTTCCACCCTAAAATGCACCCAGGACATTGACATTTCTACTAATACTCTTCGAGTGTCTCCATACTATTTTATGCTCCTTACGTTGGTAAGCAAATGGAGTAGATGATGATCATCACAAAGACATAAACACTATTCTTAAAGAAAGATACAGAGAAAAAAACACAGCATTGGAAAGCACGCAACAGAGGTGTTTTCCAGATGAAGAGAACAAGTGCCTTTTACATGCCTGCCCACCAATTCCTGAAGCTTTCATATCAGAAGCCTGGCTGGATATATGATGTAATCAGTTAGTTAAAATGATTTACTAAAATACAAAGCCTTTTTGGTCATGAATTTTTATCCCCCTCACATTTTTTTCCACCGCCACAACAGCTCTGTCCCTTTCTGACTCCAGATTATTGAGCAGTTGACTTTCACCTTCAGAGCGTTGCATATCAGTCCCCAGGACCAAAACACGCCACTAATATTTTCTCTGCTATGTAATCTACTGATGCAGCACCTAACCCTGCAGCCCTCATCCGTGCTCCAGAGAGGACCGAGCCGCACCGAATCAGGCCCTTAACTTGCTCCTCATTGAGGCTACCCTCCATTTAGAGGTGAAGAAAAAAAATGACAAACCCCAAGCGGCTTCATTCATTCTTGGCCAGCTTGGCTGCTCTCATGATATAGGAGCATGCCGACAGCTTCGGTAATTAAAATGCTATGTGCAAAGGATACCAGAAAAACAAAGGCATGAAAATAAGATGGTTGCTCTCAAGTGTGAACATGCATTATACAGGCTACGTGTGCTTTATAGAGGTCTTAGGCTTGCCTTGCAACAGCCCTGCCATTCCCGGATGGGCCTCTTTCCTGAGCAGACGCCGTCCGTCGAGCCAAATCGCATGATTGTTTTGTGGTATGAATGCATGTGGACTGGGGACTAAATTAAGGATATTAAACTCAATTTCCTTAAGACACGAGCCAGATTTTAATACTGCAGCTGTCCAGAGGTGAAAGGGTAATGAGGACATGAGGAATTCCTGGATGGGAAAGGGACACTTGGCCCAACAAGTCTGTCCCCCTTCAAGTTTATTACAACACACCTCTCCGTGTTGTCGATATATCCTCCAGCCCTGTCTGCCTATATAAACATGTCTGGCTATCTTTTCTGTTCATTAATACTTCGGTTCACTCAGTGTTTTATTTGACATAATGCCTACTATGCTGTGAATTGGATAGCTCTACGTGAATTTACTGTTTATTCTTAGACCTTTCATTTTTAATTGGCATAATCTTTTTCTTCAACACAGAAGCAACCACTACTTCAGTTTTCATCCTAATTACGGAAATGTTAATGTTTAGGTCTTTTTTAGAAAGGATTAGGCTCAGCCTTCATTTATATCAAGCATCTTTAACAGCCGGAAACAACGATTGCTTCATATCTTATTCCTATTGAGTCACTAAAGTTCTTCTCCGGAAAAGGTGATCAAAATGGGAATTATTGGAGAAAATCTATCACGTTCCTTGTGCGATAACAGTTCTTTTGATTTGCAGGCTATCCTTTGCTGGAGTGTCCACATCACACTTTATTTATACTCAATTGGCATTGATTCAAAATCGATGTTTGACAGATTCAGCACAAGTTTTAAGGTGGAGCAGGACTTTTGGTAGTCAAGTATTAACTTATAATGATCTCCTAACATCAAGAAACAGCTTTGAAGGCTGGTGAGAGGAAAAAAGCTCCCAAGAAATCAGTAACGTTATAAAGATTTCTGACTGCTAACTGGTCTTCATGTATTAAAAGCTATCTCCCTTTAAATTTTCTGCCAGCAAAGTTGAGAGTGAATTAGCATACAGATTCTTCCTCAGAATGCCGACATTTTAAAAAACCCGGGTTTTTCCGTTCCTCTGAGGCAACTCAAAGGAGAATGTCATTAGAGATCTGAACACAAACATGGGGAGAGGAACACAAGTCACAAATAAACCTGTGTGATTTTGAAATTTCAAAGACCAATAGGCTGGTGAAACAAAAATACTCGGGGTGAAGTATAAAGTGGGAAGCAGGCAAAGTAGATCGCTGTGATGCAAGATCGAGAAAGAGACTCTTAAATTTGTTACGTGCACTGAAATCCCAGAAGATGGATACGTTTACAATTATTTCTGATATCTAGCTACCCTCTCCTATTTAGGGAAGCATCTTGCTTTTATGATGAATAGAAGCTTTTGTTGTTTGGTTTTTTAAAAAATATTTTTCCCCTGCAAAAAGAGGCTCTGCTAGCAGAGATTGTTTAGGGGAAGAAATTCTGCACCCTGTTGAGAAACACTGAGGTTTTATTCAGGAACTAAGATGGCAGCACTGGGTGGGCAGGGAACTCTGAGAAACTTGGAAACAAAAAAAAGAAATGTCTTGGTTTCAGGCAGATGAAGAAACAGTTATGACAGAGAGGAAAACATGGGCATGTAGCTGGTAAAAAAAATATCTGTATACAGTATCTAAGAGGCACAGAAAACTTCAGGTTTATATCCAGGATCTACAATTAAGAAAATCCTGTAAAAGTCTCAAAAAAAAAGGTACCCTTGAATTTAGAGGATTGAATTCAACCTTACCAGGGAGCTGGCGACCCAAAGGGGAATTGAAAATGCCACTCTGGGGCAGGACAGGACTGCTTTGGTCAATGAGGGCTGTAAGACATTTCCCATGGCATCTGTTGGATTGTAAACACCCATAGCTTAAATCCTTGGGGTTTTTCATTCCTAGTCTAGTCCTACTATTTTACAAAAGTTGAAGTTAGCGTAGTGACTACCACAATGTCAGGTTGCTCTTTTGTGAGGGTCTTTGCATAAAGATAATGAGGAGAATAATTGGTAAAAAATATATAATAGTAAGCTGAAATTTTAATCTTTGCATGGTTCTGATAAATGCTCATGAGGCCAAATCTTTTTGGTCTTGCTGTTTGAAAGATAGTACATTGAGTGGAGTAGGTACAGCAGTAAAGCCAACAGAGTTTGGCTGTGGTGCTGCACAGATTGTTTAAAGTAACATGGATGTAAAAGCTGAGAAAAGTAGTAGAGCTCTTTCTTAACTAATACTATGTTTTATTTAAAAACCTGGTGAAATTCTGTGTAGTTACCATCAAGGACAAAATGACTACTAAAAAGTATTTAATTAAATAACCTCAGATGCTGGAACAGATCCATTCAGCCCTGCTTAGCAATTTTTTCATTTAATTTTATTTTTTCATCAAAATTTATTGGAGGACATATCCTTCTGTCAGGTGAAGGGCCAAACCTTTGGACCTCAGAGTCCTGTTCTTGCTTTCTTTGCCATCTTTCTTTCATGGACCTGGTCCCTGGAGAACATAAAAAACATCCCACTGGGAGTGAGGTCGAGGGTCCCAGCTAACATCTCCACTTTTTCCAGGTCTCTAAAACCTCTGCACGTTTTAGGAGTCCTAGCCCCATTTTCAAGGATCTCACCGAAAGTGAATGCGAGTTGTGTTTCTTAGGAGACACTCTTGTAAATGGGATTTAGGAGCCATAATCTCTTTGATGCTTCCAAAAAGAAAAAACCCAACACATCAGGAGGGCTGTTAAGGTCCTCCAAGGCAGACCTGAGCCGTGGCAGCACAGAAACTAGCCCTGAGGCTTTGTCCTGTCCCTGGTCTGCTGTTTGTACTGAGCTATTCTGGATGGGTCTGTCACCCTTGGGGCAGAAAGACTGGCAATGCTTCAAAACGACATGGGGCTTGGGTTCAAGGGAAACAGGCTTAGCTTTGTTATCTGTCCGTTACAGTAAAAGCATAAGGTAGCCATGCTGGGATAGGCGGTCTTACTCACTTAGCTATTAAATTCGGCTAGAAAAAAGGTGTGGGTTTTTTTTATAATTTCAGAAGACTTTAGTCTCCTGTAAACTTCTGATCTCCTAAGAATTAAAAAGCTCAGCATCCTCTTGCCTATTCCTTCCCTTTTCCTGGAATTCCAGTTCCTCCCTGAGCTCTTTCCTTCTCTCCAAGCAGCACCTACGTCTCCCTCTTCCCTTTGCGCAGCACCCTCCACCATTTCTTTCCACCCCTCTGCCCACATGCAGCATGTTTTCACATTTTCCACAGCATCAGAAAAACCTGTTTACTTTGCTCCCTCGGCTCTGTGCTCCAGCACAGCAGCGCGTTCCTGGCGGTGCTGATGCTGCATTTGCTGGTGATCTGGATCTTGCATTTATAACCAGCATCATCCAGTTGTTGCTAGAGCCCCTGTAACTTTTGTGTCCCCGGCACATTTTGATACGTTACCTTTGATATTCTGATTTAATTCTTTTACATAGATTAGAGACAAGACAAGTTCCTAACCTGACCAAAGCGCTATCCTGTACTGACTGCCAATCTCTAAGCCATTCGGTGAACGCTGTTTTCAGACCGTTATCAGTTCATTAAAGTTTGTTATCATTTATGCAGTGGCTCTGTACCTTGCTGGTAATCTCCAGTGTAGGATCTTATCAAACCTGCTTTTGGAAGTCTAGGGCTATTGTATACCATCCATAGTACTTCCCTTGTCTACCCTGGCAGGGATAACTGAAGAATCCCAAAAAATTATTTGAACAAGATTTCCTGCTAATAAATCCATGTTAGTTGACTCTACTCAAATTAGGATTTTCAGCACGCTTCCTCACTAAACCTGCAAAACCATTCCTATTCTATTTTTCATAGCTATGAATTGTGTTATGTTAATTTGTTTATATTATGACTTTAAAAAAATATTGCGTATGTATGTATTCCTCTGCATATGCATGCGTACACGAAAGTGCGTATATGAAATGGAGATTATATTGAAGTATATTGGGCTTTAAAGATGAATATGTTAAAATAGTTAATGCAGTATAAAATGCAAAGGATAGAGTTAGGGACAGATCTTTGGCTGAAGTAAATGAATTTGACTTTGAATACATTTTGCTAACTTAAATGGTGTTAACTTGATTTATGTGAGCTGAGGAGTTAACTCTTACGCACTGCACTTGCTTTACTTCCGTGCCAAGAGATCAAAATGACTGTTGGGATGCTTCTTAACATTTCTGATTTATTACAGATCTCTATCCACATTTCTTATGTATTTCTTTGGCTCAACAAGTGTATTTTTATTTGCTGTTGTAAAAATAATTCTCAACATTTTATTAAATTATATGTATTATATAATATTGTGTTTTAGATTAGTAATACCTTATGCTTTCTTTTCACATTATTTGACTATTTTAGGATGTTTACTATCTTTCCCAGCTTTCTGTTTACATCTTGCAAAGCAAAACCTTAACTTTTTCCAAGTCCAGTTTTTTTTCTTTTAATGAAAGCTGGGGTTTGCCCTGAAACAAGATTAGTTTTCATGAAAATAATTAATCTTTTTTTAAACAATGAGAAAGCAAGTCTGCTAGGCAAAGCTTTGACCAGTCTGGGACCCCCCTTTCCTCACCTATGGCAGAAACATGAGATGGCCATCAGATCTGAGAGAGCCGAGCTTTCTGTACAAGCCAAGGGAAGAGCTAGGCAAAACAACATTCATTTAAGCCAGGAAGTTTTGGGGGGCACCACAGGCTCTGTGTACATTACTCAGCAGCCTGGGAACATGCCAAACCCTGTGGGGGTCCCTGACCTCCACCCCACCAGGGTTAGATACCTTTCTTTCAATGGCAGAGGAGAACCCCACAGCACTGTACGAAGCACAGCATCAGCTGCTGGTGCTTGCTTTCACATGATAAGTTGGTAATGAAAATGTGTCCAGCCCATGGGAAAACAAAACAGTTAATTTTTGACATTGGTCTGAAGGAGGCCTAAAACATGAAGACACCAGCTTCATCAAGCTTCAAGTGGCTGCTGCCCACTCCTCTTGACAGAGCTGTTCTGTCTTGGGGGAGAACTGAATTTTAGGTACCTGCTCCCAGGTATGTTGATTATATTACAGTGATTAAATATATAATATATGGAACTGGAGACCAGTCTTCTGGTCATGGGACTGCACAAGGTCACGTCCATTTATAAACTGTTAAGCCCTTGGTTTGGTATGCCAGGAACAAAAATATCTAAATGAGAAACTATATTTGTAAGTCCTGAAAGATGAGGTCCCATCATGGAAGCCCAGTCAGAAGAGCTTTTTCATCAGAATAACTAGAAAACACCCCCATTAAGGCATATTTGCTTTCCCCTGGTTCGCTACTATCATGTGTTATTGGCATATTTCCCCCCACCATTGGTGTGTCAGTTCTTTCATTGTTTGTAAGATTTCCTCTTTGGATGAATAATAAGAGCACCTTTGGGTTTTCTTAATAATTCCTTTGACCCAAGTCTGTTTATGACTGTGAATGTCCAAGCTTTTCTCAATAAGAATGTTTTCTATTGATTTATCCCTTAAATCTGTGACAATCTTTATGATAGTGAGGTTTGAATTTCCTATCATTAACTCCAAAAGTTAATTGAAATGAAAATTAATTAAAGTTAGTTTTTTTTAAATTAAAATGAATTTTATAACAGTATACATGCCTATCTCCAAGTATGGGGCTCAGCATAACTACTGGCTGCTCAGTGGACTAATAGCATTGCCACTACAAACAAACTTTGTTAGCGTCCACGTAGTTACCATACCAATCAATACCTGAATAATTAAATTCGTCCATTATCAAATTCTAGTCTTCTTTATCAGCTTTTCTTCCACCAGTAATTTCGTTGTCTTAATCTGGTTTCTTCTCTGAAAGTCTATAGCAACCTTGGAGTTTCACCAGATAATCTTTTCCTTTTTCTCTGTTAAGTTCTCTAATCCAAATTATTTAATGCCAGAATCTGAAGTCTTTAAAGAAGGTTCCACTGAATGGAAGTTTGATCAAACTGTATTTTGTTTTGTTTTAATACAGACTACTAATTTTATCTTGTCTCGCCCTTGAGTGAAATCCTATACATGTAAGTATTTGAAATTGCCATTAATTTTCTTGATTCATTCTCTTATTGATTTGCTTTCCAACTATTTCCATCCAATGTATCTAATAATTATTAGAGATGAGGCTAGAACCAAATTCCTGCATCCATACCCCCTCTGGGCTTTGCGGCTCATACCCCTCTGTAATTAGCATAGATGCAAGCAAGGAAGTTTCCCAAGCTAATATCTAATTGCTTAATGTTACATTCTTACCTGCAACTTCTTCTGGTGCATTTTGATACAGGTGTGGTCGGGGTGGCTTCTTGAGGAAAGCATTTTCCTTCATGAAGTCTCATGCTCTCCCTAGGCCTGACAGCAAATGACTTGAGCAGAAGAGGAAGGGAAGGATTCTGGCTCCCTTTTATACTCCTGCAAACGCAGCAAGGCCAAATCACTCCAACTGCTTTCATCTGTTCATTACTCTATAAATGCAACACTTTCTGAAAGAAATTCACTGTTGAATTAAGGGGGAAAGTGGGATACAAAACAAATGGGGGTGATAATGAATTGAAGTGATGATCTGAGGAGCTCATAGTGCTTCATAAGCATTAATTAATTAAACCTCAGTAGATCCCAGTGAGGTAGGTATTACGGCCCATACTTCAAGCCTAGCTGCGGTGTGCTATTTCTGTATCTCAATATCATTTTGTTAATATGTATTCTGATGAGCGGACTGAAATGGTGTCTGACTAGTAGAGATGACTGTGCATATATTTAAGCTGTGAATATTCTGCATGATGAGCTTTCGTATGGAAACAACTTTTTTTTTTTAAATACAGCCTTGTTCCTGAATAAAAAGTGTGTGATAAATGAGTTATACAGAGAGCATTGAAGGGCTACTGATGATGTATAGTTATGTACAATATGTAACTCATTCTGTTACTGAATTAGGATGAACAGATATTTTCTTTCTGTTACTAAAAACCTGAGTGCACTTCAATGCGTATGAAATGTTCTTTCTTTTGTAATGTAATTTATCTAATTGCTGTAAGAATTTAACCTATGATTTTAACTGCAATTATTAGAGGTGTAAAGAGCACATGAATCTCTTATTAATATATTATAAAAGCTATTCTGAGGCGTCATTGCAAGTAACATGTTTTGGTTTTAGTACTGGTGTAGAGCTTTGACTCCTAATGAGTGCTTTCCCCCTTTTTTTCCATCCTGCTCTAAACAAGATGTTGTTTATTACTTGAAACATTATATGTAAGCCCCAAGAATATGTTACATGTGACTGGAGCTTTGGCAGACTTTGAGAAACTGAAGTTTCCAGAAATTTTGCTATGTTTAAAAACCAGAGCCATGTTTTAAGGAAAGATTTTTACTTCCAAATGTGTGGTTGCCTGAACCTTTTACATTTTCAAGTCAGATTCCTCTGCCAAATAACACACTGTACCTTAACTATAATAAAAAAGCAGAAACTCTGTGTTTATAAAAACATTGCAGGAGCAACTGTGATCATATTTCTTGAATTTATTCTATTCGTGTGCTCAAATATGCATTTTTATAGTAAGCTCTCTATTGCACCGGTCACTTACAGGAGTAGAAAATGACATGTACAGGCAGAAGGCTGGCATAACGCAACAAACCAAACTGGTAAAGTACAGGAATTCGGAGCCAGACCAAAATATGAGGTCAAGGAAGTTGCTCTTATAATAATAGTGGTTATCTGTTTAATGTGTGATCTGGCAGTGATACGATGTTGACCATAAGCAATTATGCATGTTTCTAAACTGGTGGTATACGAGCCCTAAGTAACTATCCACAAGATAGATGGGCTGTGAGACATGGGCACTCACTCTATTCTTGTGGGTCTTCTTGCTTAATGTCAATTAAAATTACAGCTTAGTAATAGCTAGAAATGCTGCAGTTGGAAAATAATGCCTATATTCACTCTATCAGTTGCCATATACTTAAAATCCTATATGAAACCAGTTTTATGAAGCAAGGTCCTGTCTGAGCTGATAAATACTGCATAATATTCTTAACGCCCATGTGGTTAGACATGCTTTTTTCTAAATCTCTAGTTATTAAACAGCTTTCTTCACAATCAGGCTCTAATATCAGAGTCTGTGAATGATGCCCTTGTTTTGTATTTTGTTGTGCGTGAGCCTGGAAGCGAGCAATGTCCTCAATGCACGTTTAGCTGCCTGGCATTGACCTAGCAGGAGTTAAAAGCAGGAAGGTCTTTGTGATACCAAGCAGCCTGAGCACAGATTAGGAGCTGGGAGCTGCTATGCTGTGGTCCTGGCTCTGAAACCAATTTTTTATGACTTTGGTGAATTCACTGGACAGCATATCTTCTCGTTAGCTTTTAATGGACTTGGATCCCACTGTTAAAACAGCCTCCATGTCCTCTTCTAAAATGGGATTGCGAAGTTTTCCTGGGCTTAAGAGGATGTGGCTAGAGTGGAAGCTGTGTGGTTGAACTAACTGTGGTAGAAACTGTGCTAATGAGCTATGAAGACACCCAAGAAAGCCTCTTCTCCCCAAGAGCAAGCAGTTGCATGCAAGTTGGCTCCTTCACAGCAAGTCCTGTGATTGCTGCTGCCAGTATTCAACAGCTTGAATCTCTGCCTTTGCACAGAAGGGGCTGTGGTTACCAACCTTCCCTGCCCCTGAGCACCATCTAGAAATAATCACTTCAAGAGCAGCCTGTGACTTCCTTAAAACAAGTCCCAGCTGAAGCTTAAGCAGGTGGCTTCCGAAGGACTTCTGAAGGCTTTGGTCATTGCAGAAGTAATGACTTGATGTATGTTCTTAGCAAACTCAGCGCTGATACCGGCAAGGCAATCTAGAGAGACATACTGTGTCTTTGCTGCCTGAAAGACTGAAATGAACAAGGATTTAATGAGCAGAGCACATTGGTTAATCGTTGGTAATCCAGGAGCCGTATCAGCAGTCTTGCAATAGTCCTGAAGTGGTTATGTGGCCACGGACTTTCACATCGCATCAGTGCACACGCTTTGGCTGTCACTTCTAGACTTCCCAAATGTAACCTTTCATCCTTTTACTTTTCAGAAGCATAAAAATAAGGGCTGCAAAAATCCACGATTGTGGTGAAGAACTAAATAAGGAAATATAACTGCTTACTGAAAAGCCACCCCCTCCGAGAGAAATGTCAGCAACACAATGAGCACTGTTATTCCGCTCCTTTACAACCAGATGGGGGGTTTATGTAAAAGTCTGTAGGAAAGGGCACCAGCACCCTATCGGTAAACCATGCTCCCGATCGGCATTCAGAGCTCCCTTTTTGGGGTACCACTTCCAGAGAAGCCCCTCTGCTAGTAGGCAGCCCCATAACTTGCTGCTCTGCGTGGGAGGCAGCTGGAGGAGCCACTTTCTTGCCTGCTGCTCCAGTGCACAAGCAATACTATGGCACCTTTCCCCTTGTTATAGTCATGTGAGGCAATCGTTCAATCGCCCGTAATAAATTGCTACTCTGAAGTACCATGGCATGGTCATGTGCAACAACTGGCTTAGCCCACCTAGCGCTCTCTAGCGCTGCGGGTTCCTCGCGTTGAAAGAAAGAACATATTCTCTGATAGGGCAGAGGATTTTTTTTCAACTTTTTTTTCCATAATGTGTGTCTTATTTTAAGGGAAAATTGCCTCATTTGAGCTTATGTCCTCCCATTCATGGTCATGTGGACCCTCTACTGCGTTCTGGTAATGAAATCCGTACTTTGCAAACACTATAGCAATTATCTCTGTGGAAAAGTTCTTATAGGAAAAGAATATTATTTTAACCTTCTTTATTATGATTTAGCAGCTGGAAACAAGGAAAATGTCCAGGACTACTGTGCTACTCATCTCTCTGCAAACTATCAGCAACAACTCCACAGACAAAGCTGGGAACCAACATTTTCATGTAATAAGTATTTGGATGCATTTTCAAGTAAGGTGAGAAAATAGGGCAGGCTGTGTTAGCTGATGTCCTGCTATCTGGAAATGTTTCTGTTGTTTAAACAAGCACAGGTTTAAGGGAAAAAAAAAAAAGTTACATTCCAGGTGACCTTGTAGTTTTTTCTTGGCATGTGGCACTTTTGTGGGTGAATGAGGAGGTGAAAATACCTTTATATACCGAGTTAATTCTAGTGAGGTAGGTAGCCACAGAGCAATTTGCTAATGTTGGGAAGGTTTCATTTAGAAGGTGTCCTAGTGTCTCCTCGGAAATAATGGGATATGCCTTGTATAGTGGAATATCAAGGAAAAGATTTTATACCTTTTAACGGGAGCCACCTCAGAATTTAGCTGTCTGGGGAAGATATAGACCTCTACACAGAGCTGCAAAATATTTGTAAATTCACTGGCAGGGAAAGCATATTTCACTAAATGGGAAAATTTTCTTTAGAATATGCTTTTTTTCAGTGAAGTTTTTGTCAGAAAGGGTTAAAATATTTCCCTTTGATAATACAGAAATAAAACAGCTTGGCAAGACAAACGTTTCACTTCAATTTTATCATTTTGGGTTTGTATTTATTTTAAATGATATATTAGATTAACCTTCTATATCATTTTGACATCTTTCAAATGAGTGCTTTTGATGTTTCTCAATCAACAGTTTTTGGAATGTCTTTCCCATGAGATATTTCGACTTTTTGTTCATATTCATATCAAAAATACTCCCTTCTCACCAGTCTTTGTATCTAATGCCTTATCTACATTTAGCACCTAACTCGACAATGCTCATCTGCGTGTGCGAGGTGGTGCCGGGGGCCCTGAGCGTGGCTGGGTACAAGGCGGTTGGAGCAGGCAGCTGTGGGTGGGTGCGGAGGCAGCTCTGTAGGAAAGCCTTGTATCCATGCTCTCTTCCCCATGAGCTCTGAGACTTCTCTATGTAAAAATAAGGTTATTGTTTGCACCTTAAACCTTTTGGTCTTCTTTGGGGAGCGTGAGGTAGGTGATGGTTTAGGAACATCTGCCTCAAAGCTTTGCCTTGGGGTCCTGTTACACAAATGACTGATTTTCTGCTGGTCTATGGATCTGACTCAGGTCTTTTTGTACAGAGAAACCCAGAAGCTGGGCGGGGAAAGTGGGACCTGTAGGAGAGGGGCAGCAGGTTGTTAAACTCCTCCAGCTGTCTCGTGTAACAATCCTCCAGTGTTATGTGAGCCAATGGATAAGGTGCATCATCTTTAAGATATGTCAGGTGGCAGTTTCTTAAAAATAGCTGCAAGGGAATTTATTTCTTATGAAGGAGCAAATAGGTTTTCACCTCTGAATTCCTATTATTTCTGGACTTCAGGCATTCAAGCTATCTCTTCTGGAAAGTATTTTTTGCAGGAGTGGGAAAGAGAGAGCTCCAGGAATATGGATGAAGTCTCTTGCATCCTTTCTGTATGGCAGCAAGATGGTTGGAGAGGCCAGAAGGATCCAGTTGCCTAACCCTGCAGAGCCTGGTAATCCATTTGGAGATCCTTTTGAGCCACTCTAGAGCTTGGCACATCCCCAGTTTGCCTCTCTGGTATCCTGCAGGCTTTCTCCCACTTCAGCAGCACATCTTCTGCAGGAGCCGTGCTATTCCTCCCCTGCAGCCCGTTTGGCAGAAGCTGTTTGTGAGCCTCTGTGGGAGTTACTGCTACGTTCATGGATACGTACAAGTTTTGAAGTAAAAATATGACTCAGAATAGCTCCGCCTTACTCCTATTCCCTAGAAACACGACTTCAACAAGGCTTACTTTGAGTGCCTGCGCGGAGCTGAGGGTATGACAGCGTGCTGCAGAGCGAGCAAGCTCGTATTATCAAACACAGCAAGCAAGTACAAAAATTTAAGCGATGGAGTGAGGTGCTGATCTAAAGTAGTCTGGAGTACAATAAAAGGTGAATCTTCTTTCAGAATTACAGAAAATAATTTTTTTTTCTCCTCGGGCAGACTTTGAGGGCTGCTGTATTTATTCTTGTATTTCTTCCCAGTCATTTTGGATGTGACTGAAACTGGCTGTTCTTAGAGCTGGACTCCAACTGAATGAGGGGCTTTTGCTCCAGCGTCTGCCTGACCTTGGGTTATAGGCACTTCAGAAAGCAAAAGCAGAGCTGCACAAATAAGCCGCTTCATGTTTAAGTTGTACCGACCCCGTGAATAGAACTTGGGATGGGTTTCCATTGGGGTAGGCTGGTTTGCAGCCCAGCTCATCCTGAAAGAAAGGGTGGGACTGCTTTGGGAAAAAACCCAAATTTCCTTGAAAAATAATTGCTGTTATATTCCTTCCCAGACTGGAGGGGAAAGTTGGAGGGGGAAGGATGGGGGGAGGCACACAGGAGGCAGCAGGATGCATTATGCATTTATTTTTTAGTAATATATCTGAGTCGTTTCAAACCCTATTTATTCTCTGGGATGTTTATGTGTCCGTGCTGAACATGGGATAACAGAATATATAAGGATATATAATATTAGTGAAGAAGAAAATGACTGCTATAGTACTTTCTACTCTCAGTTCCTTCTCCACTAATGCCCTTACACCTTTCTTTTTCAGGCTTTTTGTAGCATCCTAAACAGAAGGATATTGAAGGGAGCTGATTCTGCTTTGATCCTTATGCTTGTTGTCAAAGCGCTTGGGATTGAAGAGAC
Organism: Phalacrocorax aristotelis; assembly: GCF_949628215.1. Taxonomy (NCBI): domain Eukaryota; kingdom Metazoa; phylum Chordata; class Aves; order Suliformes; family Phalacrocoracidae; genus Phalacrocorax; species Phalacrocorax aristotelis. Next base: position 4,596,591 of record NC_134280.1, on the reverse strand, counting down.
TGTTGGCTACAATTGACTGTGACAATTAGGAGATGATCAGAGCCCTAGAGTGGAGCACTTAAAGGGTAATTTACATGTCAGTTTGTCGAATAAAAAAAAGATATTCAGCTAAGATTTTTTTTTTCCCCTTAGAGCCTTGTAAACTGCAATTTGTGCTCTAGTAAGAAAAACCTGGCAGAGGAGTTAGGATAGCCATTTCCATTTGAAAAGAGGCAATCATAAGGCCACTGCTGAGCCTATTGTCCACTAAAAATGCTGATTTGCAGTCAGGGAGTGAAAGAGTGGAGCCATCACTAAATAGAACCTCGTGCAAGGTAACTCCCCCTTGGTGGCTTTCTAATGTTGGCTGAAGGTTTTATATACCTTAAATCCTGCATTTACTATCATTATAACATTGTTACTGATCATGAATGTCCCTTATCATAACAAAAATATCATACCATAAAAAGGTATTGAGGGGGAGGTGGGTGGAACAGGAGCTACCAGCCAGTTGATAGGCTCACGCCAGCTATCTATTGTATCACATCTTTCTTATTCTCTTGCCTTTTGTATGCCATCACAATTTTCTTCTTGTCACCCCTTGCACTTTGCCATTCAGGCACCTTCCACAACAGTTTTCTCATAGGTTTTCCATACCTATTTATGTTTCATTTTAGACACACTCCCAGTAGATTTTTAGCATTTTCCACGTTTAACCTGCTGGGAAAGGAAAAGAGAGAGGGAGGTGACGGTAGCTGTTCAGTTCAGAGTTTGCCTTTCTGTAACTGCCCTGTGATTAGGCTGTAATAAAGACTGTATACGCACAGGTCTGAGAGAGGACTGAAGTTAAGACAGCTGATTTTTAAATAAACTTATTTGTGATCAGTCGTTTTTCTTTGTGATAACTCTGATGAACCTAGAGTAGACTGTAGAGTTATATGAACCTGTAAAAATATCAAAAAAACAACACCTCCCTCATTATTCGGGTTGGTGTGAGCTGTAGCATATGTGATATCCCTAACGGTTTAAGGAAGGGATATTAGTGGATACATATGAGGCTCCAGTGTTTGTCTATGCAAATAGGTGTATTTATTTTGAGGTTGCATTGCAGGCTTTTCTTCCAGAGATGACATTGGCTCCGTTTTACTCTCCTCTCCCCAAAAGAAGAAATGGTCATGTATTCCAGAATTAAAGACTTTGCTTTGTCATGACTACAAGCAAGTAGCCTTTGTTGCTCAGACATGTATTGCCATAAAAACCCAGGGGCTACATTTCTGGGGAAGTTTTGTGGCTTTCAATAAAAGCCAAGCATGCACACAACGGGCCTGATTCTGATCCCAGTAGCAAACCCTGGTCAAACATCACTTACTTGAACAGATTTGGGATTTCTGTCGAAGCCAGCAGGATAAGGATCAGGCCCTGTGTGTCCGTAGGGTCACCAAAATGCCCTTTCCTTAGTGATGTGCTTTACATCCTTAGGCTTTTGGTGTGTTGAACAACAGACGAGAGGTTTCTATTTCTAAACTTGTACTAGAAACATGTTTTAGCCTGGCTTCTGTACAGGGTGAAGAAATACTTCAAAATATTTCTAAACTGTGTAGCATTCCTCTTCATTGTGAGGTTTAATTCAGAGAAACTCTTTCAGTAGATGGGTTTTCCTCTTTAGGAGAATTGTTATGTTGTCATTTTCTCCAGGATACTATAAATGTGAGATGGTGGCTTTTGCCCTCTCTTGCTGTTGTACTAAGTTTTTTGAACATCCCAATGGTTGTATGTGTTTATCTCTGTACCCAATGTAAAGAACAAACAGGAATAAATAAGATATGAAGAGTAAACAGTATAATGACGGGTGAGTTTGGAATGACTTTGGCTTCATATGTCCCTGCAGAACTGAGACAGTGGTAAATCTGTATTTAAAAAAAAAAAAGTCAGGCATAGCAGGAGGTCCTCATCTCCCAGGTAATGGCTAAATGACGAGCAGATGAGCCATCGTCATATTGATTTAAGCATTTTGTTCCAGCCAGTCATGATTAACTTTGATTTGTTTTTACTTTCCTCTTACAGGTTTGCATTTAAAGGGCTCTCAGAGCACTAATTGTATAAAATTCTAGTAACTGCACATTCTGTTGCTGGAAAGGTAATGGGTGGATGAATGCATGAATGATTTTGGGTTTCCCTGTACTTCAGAATTAACATACTTTTTTTTTAAATGAGCAGGAAGAAGCGAATTTTACTCAGTGACAATGCATTTTGAAAAGTCTGAATTTTTGGGGTGCAGGTTAAAAAAAAGTCTTCCCTAAGACTTTTGGAATGTAAAGTTGATTAGAATTTAACTGAGATGTGCTTTTTTAATGAATTACCAAATCTACTCTTCCCATTACTGAATATAATTTTAAAGTAAATTAATGTACGTATTGATCATAATGCCAGAAAGCATATTACAGTGTCCCTAGAACTGCCTTTCTTGGTCAAAAATACATAGAGAGGGAAAGTCTACATAGACACAGTAAAAATATATTTCCTTATGCAACCCTGGGTTATACAGATTTAGATCTAATTTAGGTTTTAAGTTCAAAAGAATAAATCATACCAGTGTAACTGCTTTTTATATGTGAGAAATTATATTCACAGTAAGGCATTGTACAACTTGACTTCTATAGGTTTGAAATAGTTAAAGATCATGACAAATAATGCGCACTGAAATACTGTGACCCCATTCAGTACCTATCTTCTCATTCAGTCTGAAATATATCCCTTTATTGCCTTGTGAATTAATAATATGATGTTGGACAACTACAGATGACTTCTTGTTAATTAGAATTAGAATTTCAGATGCGTGCTATGATGCATCAGAACTTTCTCTGTTTTCTGCTAATAGGACACACCGAGTGAATAGCAAAATGTTTTTCAAGAGCAGGAAGGGAAAATAATTTCCTGATCTAAATAAGGTGTTGCCTTGAGGAAAGGCACCTAACTTCTTAATGCCTGGCTTTCAGTGAAATCTTTCAAAATTGTGGCATTTCCAAAAACTGGATGTTTGAGCAAGTATTGGAATAGAGACCCGTGATGTGAAAAAGTCATCTGGTCTCTGTGGTGAACATACTGAGTGTATGGCTTATAGCTACATAAAACTGTAGTCTTTACTAATTGGTCTTTTTACTTAATCAGACCAGACCTTCAAGTGATAAAAAATAAATATAGCTCCACCATTAACTATGCGGCAGCTGAAGATCTGCTCCACAAAATGTATTTTATCTGATAAATAGCAGAGATGGTAAGAGCACCCTTTGAATGCTTTGCCAATAGTAAGAGGGCTCTAGAGGATCACACTATTCTGGGTGTCTCATCTTAAGTGAATTTGAAAATTTACCAGGTGTTCCTCTGCATCTCCTGGCTCACATATAGTTTCAAAAACTCTTGCCTTGGGTGTAATACTGGTTGCGTATTTCAGGTTTCACTGTACCCCACATAATTTAAAAACTAAAACCGAGAATTGAACCTTTACTGATCTTGCATCCTTTTTATTTCAAGGTGGGCCTTGCTGCAGCGTTTGGATTAAAAGCACGGTCAGAGAAGTCTATTCCAATGAAGTTTTCAAAAACAGGGAGGAAAAAAAAGAGAGAACATCCAGGTGCAGGTTGTTTTTCAAGATTCCCTTCCAAAATGCAGACCTAGGGCCAAATTTACTGCCAATGTAAATGCGGTTTGTTCTGTTGGGGCAAACAGGGTGAGCTCATTTCTGCCCACTGAGCATGTAGGTCCAAGATTTATTTTTGAAGGCAAATCCCAGCTAAAGCTGAATCACTAATCTTTTGAGATGTCACTTATATGAGGAGTGCCTTTACAGGAAATTCACTAAATTGGCTCTAATTTCAAATCGACTCAAGGTTAGGAGACCTTGAAGGCCACGGTCATGTGTCTGTTTGCCATGCAAAACCCCTGGCCCAATAGAGTCCTTGGAGGCTCTGTGTATGTAAGGACAGGCCTTACCACTGGGTTTGTTACGATTCAGTAAGGGCTGCTGACGAAGCCAGGTGACTCCCATGCCTCTCGAGGGGTTGCTGGGTGCATTAGCGTTATGTTGACTGCTGTCAGCGCTGGCAAGAGCGGTCCATTTGGATGTACCCAAGCAAAGTCCCCTTTCCTCTGTGATAACTGTGACAGCTGGAGCAGAGCTGCCAATTCGCCACAGCAATGGCGACAGCAAACTCAGGCTGAAAGGGGAAGCATCGTTCGTCTTCTCCTTCAGAATGCTGAGGCTCCAGTAAAAAAAAAGTGTAAGAAATATTGGGCAAAACAGAGATCTGCACATACATATTAATTCATTATTTATATCATTCAGGTTTAACAGTTAGCAATCTCGATGACATGAATATTAAACTGCAGTATTAAGGTGGCTCTCAGGTGAAGGACAAAGGAGAGACAAAACATTTAATTCTGGCGAAGAGGTAAGGAGTCTGAGCCGTGCTCAGTGCCACCAATATATGCAGTCAAGGGAGTTTAGTAACTCCTCAGCCCAGCGCGTGAAGGTTTGCCTGTCTGCCATCCATATGGTCTGTTTCCTCCAGCGTACGAAGTACAGAACAGGAGGTGGGCCGAAGAAAGATGAGTCGACAGCTACTGAGCAGGGACTTATCTGGTTCAAAAGCTGCACAGGCGAAGGTGGTAGTGTTGTTTTACATGTTATTCTGTGTTACCACAGGCTGTATGTTGTCCTACCACAACTGAGGCTTGCAAAGTCCTGAAAGTAGGTGTGATGAGGCAGCATCGGTCCCACCCACCTCAAGCCTCACTCCAAGGTGTTGATGCTGGCTCTCTGTGTGACTGGAAGAGTAACCCGTTACCCTTCACTCAGGGTCTCCCTTTGGTGAGATCCATGGCACTACACTGATTTCCATCAGTTGGAAATTGTGATAATTTTATAGCAACTGGACTATCTGTTCCTTTCCTGAGTAAAAGAAAAGATGGTAAATGAAAGCACAGCTATTTTTATTGTTGGCTATCAAAAGGAAATGACACTTTGCATTCTTATCTGAGAAATAAATGGAAATGCCTTACTCTGTACTAGAAAGGAAAATCACAGAAATAATTCAGAATTCCAGTTTGCTTTCCTGAAGTACAGTTACTATGATTTTATGAGCCTGGTGATATTTTTTATAACCTTCATTTAGGAGCACACATACCTGGACGTTTAACATGTTCTTCCTTTTGCTGTTGGGTGTGCAAACACTGAACAAATTAACATGGCAGATGTTTTTGAAGATGGAGGAAGCCACGACCCAGCGTACCCCTTACCGAGCTTAAACTTCCAATGCCCCGTAATGCAAGGAAGCATCACTCACTGGTGTTTACTTTGCCCTTATGCTAAATCCTTAGGTAAAGGAGGATATTTTCAGAAGAAAGAATTTTGAGGGACAGGGCTGAAGAAACGTGATAGCGATATTGTACCTATGATCACAGACTGTTTTTCAAGGTAAGCTAAGTTGTAACTGCAAAAGGTGTAGGGCTGCTTTCCCGCCCACCTGCCAGTAAAGCAGGTGGTTTCTGAGGATCTGTTTTCCCTGGGCTGGTGCAGGAGGTCTGCATAAGAGAGGCACTTACCAACGGAGACGGTCCCGTAACGCACTCTCAGTGCCTATAGTAAACACGGCCTTAATCTTGACTACAGAGAAATAGTTTCCTTTGAGCAGCACTTTGGCTTTGTTGTATATACAATTAACAGATTGAAGCATGCACTTGGAAATAAAGCAGAAGACAGACCTTATTTTTAACAAAACTGTACTTACTGAGCCATAGTCCCTAGTTATGGATGCGGTTGTAACTCCATTCAAGCAAGCAGCACCGCTCTGCATGGAGCAAGGACCCGCACCTGAGCTCCAAGCTCTTTGCTGTCATTCTCAGGGCATCAGATGGGACAGCGTGGTGCCAAGTGACCCTATTGTAAACGTGAGTGGGATCTTTCTCTAGCAGCATGCAAAGAGAACATTGTTAAAAGTTAACGATTTGAGCATCTTAGCATACTAAATACACAAACATCTCATGAAACCTGTAGTTTGACTTTGTTTAGATAATTCCACTTTTATTCAATCCATGATGTCAACCAGGTTCTAGAATCACCAAGGCAAAACCCTGGGCTTGTGGCTGGACACGGGCCAGAAGCAGGTCCAAGAGACCCCCTAGATTCAGGTACTGTCAGTAAAAATCCAGCCACCGAGCCTCTGTGTGGCCCTCGGTCGGACAGATGCTGACCCCATGTACGGCCTTGGAAGCTGGATGCTAACCCCACGCCGTTGTGAAATCCAAGCACGTGAGAAGAGAACTGAAGTCTCAAGTTTGTGGCGTTTTAAATAAGTCTGAGGCTGATGAGAAAATTAGCTTTGACATTCTGAATTCATGCTGAAAAGTGTAAGGGAAAATGGGATGATTATTACTAATGATCAGTAGCAGAAGTCAAATGTCTGAAGGACTATTTGAACTATAACTATACCTTCTTAGAAGTTTGAAGTGAACTCTTCATAAAAGTTTAAAACTTGGGAAATTCATGTGCATTCCTTTAATGTCTGATTAACAGAAAGTGTAGAGCAGATGTTTTTCCCCTTTCTTCACAGATAGCTAACTTTTGCCTTTTCCTTTAAAATGTAAAATATGCATCACAGTTTGGAAAACATTCACAAAAGATTACTTCATACTGTGAATTGGAGCTGCTTTCCAGAGGGATACATTATAGTCCGGTCAGATGCAATTGCCTGCAACTACTATTGCCTTTTTAAAAAAGTTTTGCCATCTTGATAAACTTTCATTAACAACTCAGCATAGCTTGGGATGCATTATTTATAAGCCAGGAATTTCTTCTTTAAGGCTATCTAGAGCCAGATACTGAAATAATGTCAAAACTGCAATTTTTCCATTGGAGATGATGAAAGTGCATTTGCTTACATTTATTCCCTATTCCATTCCAGCAACATTCCAACTATAATTTTAATTCTTTTGTAAAGAAAATATTTTGACAACAAAGACAGACATTAATGATGATCGAAACTTGCTTTTTCTCCCCTTTTCCTCTGTCACTGCTGTTTTTCAAACCACCGTCTCTTCTTTTTTCCCGATCTTTGTTAAAAAGTCCCTTTCTCAAGTGAGTGATGAGCAGAATAAGCCCATCAGCAGGGAAACGGTGCAGCCCCCTCCCAGGTGGGAATAGACACTCACTTGTATTCTCTTCCTTTGCCACCATTTTGTTACAGCCCTGAAAAGCAGCAAATGGTGGTTACTGTTTCTTTGCAGGGTATGGTTTTGTACTGGATCCATGTGCAAAGTGTAAACGTGTCATCAGTCCTCATTTGCTATATCCAAAAACATTCCCCATGTCCATATTTGATTTTTCAAGTGCATCTGTGCACCGATTGAAACCCTCCCAACATGCTGCTACACAAATGCAAACCCACACATTGCTGATTTTGAATCAAATGCTCTTATGCTTCCACACTTCCATTTCAAAGTTTGCCTCAGAGTTGCAGTATGTGCCCTTTTAACACATTTTTTCCCCTCTCACAAAGAGATCCCTGTGTTCATCGCAGGAGCCCGGTGCAATCTTTTCCATTTTGTTCTTATTTATTCCTTGGAGCCTGCTTTTATTTTCACAGCTTATTTATCCTTTGTTTACAGCCCACATGTGCTTTTAAGCAACAAAACCAATATTTAAACAAAGGAAGTAAAATGCTGAGTTATAATATAGGAATTTGCTATAGATAGAAAGTTGGATTACAAATAGCAATGCTTTTTGCTATTAATGTAGTACTTCAAAAATGAGAGAGAAAAAGCTTATTGAGTTGCAAATTTTCTGAAAAAGATGAATCCCTTATAAAGTATGATGGAACATTTTCATTTTAACACCCATCAAACTCCGAGCCCCCCACAAAAAGGGGGGGGGGGAAGCCAAGACGTGAGTGCAAAGTTGTAATTTTAAAGCAAATTGTGTTGCGCCTAATTATTTTTACCATCCCTCCCGACGTACGAGAGTTACCTTAACTGCAAAGCTCTGTAGTACCCTTTGCCTGTCATTTTTAATCAGGTTGTTTTAGGTAATTTTTGTTATGCCCCTCATTACTGAATTGTTTATCAATAGGTGCACCAAGTGTCACTAGCTTTTCTCATCAAGCCAGGTCTGACAATGAGCTGCAGTGCATGGGAAAGAGGCAGCTAGGTGAAACTAATGCCATAGATGTTTGATTCATTAGGAGCTTATTGTTAACGGGGATGTCTGATTGTAAAGGCTCAGTCAAGCAAAAGAGTGCAGAGTAATCAGTCGGATTTATAGTTTGCAGGGCTCAAAAAAAAAAAAAAGAAAAAAAAAAAAGGAAAAAAAAAATCAACATAAACCTTTGGATATAGCAGAAACAGAAAAATCCCCTTTGGGCAGCCCTAACCTGAGACCAGCCAAATAAGGTCATGCTACATGAAGGTTGCCTGTTAGGTGATGGAAGATATAGGAGGATTAGAGCCATATGGCATGGCCTATCATACCTTCTGACTTAAGATAACAAAGCCAAGCTTTGTGCTTAGCTGTTTTTGACTGACATCATCAATTTTATTTTATGTTGGTCACCTCCGGTAACAGGAAAAAATGGCCTAGGGTTGATAACACATGCCTGTTTTTTTAGTATTAAGATGCCTTACAGCCAGTTTTGCGCTGTAAAAAATTTCAAAGAATTAGTAGCTTGTTCTTCTATCAACCATCCTCCAGCAACTGTCAGCTCCCCCCTCCCTTGTTTTCGGTTTGTACCTTGCAAATGAGAGACAGCCTTATTCAGAACCAGATGTAAGGCTCCTAGAGAATGAGCGTAAGCTGTTGTACTTTAAGCCTAATGGGAAGTTTTATATGCAAGGGCCTTGAACTGATTAGTATAATTCCCTCTTTAATACAGCTGTCCCTCCAGATTAAGGTAAACCAAATGTTGCAATCAGAGATTAGTGTACCTTGCCAGTTATTAACATCCCCGGTTGCTCGGCGAGCACGTCAGACACTAATGCTGTGTATTTATTTGCCACTTCCACGCTGTAACTTGAACTTCTGCACCTGTCAAAGCATTCCAGGGAAGAGAGGGGTATTATTGGGGAGCAAAAGTTTTATACCTGTTACACCTGTTTGGTTTTGTCACCGCCTGAGATTTTCTTTTTTCTTGCCAAGATTGCCAGGTGGTTTAATCCGTTCCTCTGCTGATTTTATGAAGAAAGACTTTGTCTGCTAAATTGCATTTGTTGCTCTCATCTGCTTTCCCTTATCAAATATGAGTTACTCACCTAAACTGGCCTCTTTTTTTTCTTTTTTTTTTCTTTTTTTTCAAATTTTTTTTTTTTTCCCCCTCCCTCTCCTTTGCAAGGGCTCTCCGGCTGCTCTTTGTGTGCCGAGGATGCGGCTCCGGGCGAGGAGAGGCAGCACCCGCTCCCGCTGTGCTCGCATCAGCGAGTGGTGCCTCTCGCCCAAGGTGGGTCATGCGTTGTCTTCTTGCATTTGGCAGGATATCCTGTCCACCAGCAACGCGGATGTCAAGGGGGACAATGTGCGGGTTATCGAGGGAAGATCTTTGCCTCCCCCCCAACCTGATCAGATTTTCTAGATAAATGTATACCGTAAACAGACTTAAAAAGCTTAGGGGGGGTTGAGAGTGTCTTGTGTGGCATGTAGGAAATCGATGAAGTTAGGCCACGCTAAATAACTGCTCCTCAAATGCATTTAATTACTTTAGAAGACTTAATTTACCTGTCAAGGTGAGAGTCCTCGAGAAAAAAAGAGGTACACAACATAGAGAGGAAGATGCTTCCAACTGGGGTTCATTTCTTTTACCGTGTCAATTATTTAAGCACAAAGTTTTAAAATTAACAGAAAGGAAGCATCTGCCTTTTCTAGCCAAAAAATTGAACCCCAAAACCCCAACAAAATGCCCCGACCCCTGCTTTTAAGCAACCGCCCCCCAAACCCACTGAAGCGCTGTGCTCTTAACAGAGTGAATGCAGGGCCGGATGAGTATCGGCTGTAGTTTCTGGAATATTGTTGCTTCCTAGCAAAGACCCTGCTAAGACTTTTTTTTTTTTTTTTACTTGAATAGATTTCTTATTAAATAGATAATTGAATAAAGTCAAAAAGGGCCATTTAAACACAGTCCCCCTAATAACAAAGTTTACTGCTGGCTGCACACTGCCTGCACGTTATGGCTTAATTGCAGATTTTTTGAAAAGACAAAATATGTTCATATCTGAGGAATTATGTCTTGCAGCCTACTAAATATGCTAATGCAATACTAAGCAGGGATAAAGTTCTTGCCATACCACCCAACAGTTGCGTGGGACACGCTGCCAAGTTATTGTTAATTGTAAAGCGCAAGCAGGCTTTGCAATCCATCTTAATTGTCATACTTACTCCAGGTTTGGCGATAAGGCTAGATGGGCTGTTTTAAAGTGACAATGTTGACAAGGGGAAAGGGTGTGGGCCTGGGCTTGCGGTTCTGGAGGGGTTATGCGCTCTGACCTGCCGTAGGTTGATATGGACAGTCTGCAAGGGGATTTGAGTTGTCATGGGGTCCCCAGGCAGTTGAATAGAGTGACTGTCTGTCCTGCTTTTTCCTGTTAGGATCCTGACACGTGGAGCATTGATGAACTCAGCATAACGTTGAATAGGAGCTTTTTGGCAGCTGAGACACAAGGGCTAAGCTGCAGGTCAGAGATAACACTAGTGCAGATCTCCTCATGCACACAGTTAGTAGCATGCTTTCTTCCCTCCTGAGCGCAGGAAATAGCTCATGTTAAATACGTTCACTTTTCAGTTTTCCTTTCTTCTAAAAACGCAGCTTGACAGATTGGGCTTTTCAGCCTCCCCCCCCATTATTATTATTTTTTTTTTTTACCACCTCTGCTTTCTACCTCAGAAATACTCTTCAGGAAGCAGGAGTTAATCTTGGTGAGGAAACGATAAGGTGATACTTGATTTTTCAGGGGAAAGCAGAAGGATATGACTGCCCGGTAACTGCACAGAAATTTGCAGGGACGCCTTTTTTTAGGGCTTCCCTTTGCTTTTTCCTTTCTCCTCCTTAGAGCGGAGGACGGCAGGTCTGGCTGGAGGTAGGCACGAGGGGTTTAAATAGCATCGGGGGCAGGAAGGAAGTGCTGGGAAGGTACATCGATAAAAGCCGCTTCCCTGTGCTTCTCTATCAGCTCCCCGGATCAGGTGAATCGGGTCGTTCCTTTCCCAACTTTGATGCATCCTGGCTGGCACAGAAATATGTCTTTGAAGTCGTTTTATATTCGGCCAAGATTTTTACGTGGTTCCAAAAGAAAGAGGGCGAGCATTGTCTCCGCTAAATGATGTCAAGCCGGCATCCTGTGTACCGAGACAATGTTGAAGCCTCTATCTGCTCTTGGCATTGCTGTTGAGGCTGCCTTGGCTGTTTGAAGTGTTTATGTCAGGGAGGCTTGAACCTGAAGGAGATTCGGGGAGGGGCACCGCTCTTTAACAACCCTTTGCCCGTGTGTACACATACGTGTGCGCTTGTCGGGTGGGCAGCGAGCCTGAGATCACCCAACTTGTGTGAGCTTGGTGCCGCGCAGAGCCAGAAATCCTCCCCAGCGTGGGTGGAAACGTGCACGCATGGGTTGGGCTTGGAGGCTGAGTGGGACCTTTCTGTGGGAAGAGCCTCGCTGGTGATGGGTGGGCTCTTCTCCCGGCAAGGTGGTGCTCAGCACAAGCGGAGCAGAGCCAGGATGAGACCCTATTGTGCAGGCCTGTCCGCATTAGCAGATTCCTGTGCCTGTGTTTAGACTTTCAACGACTTAATTGGGCCTCTGCAGCGAACTGTTTGCAGCAAAGGGGCCAAGGCTATTGTTTATTCCTGTGGCTATCATCGAGAGCCACGCAGACAGAGAGAAGGACAGACATAAATACTGCCTTTGTTACACTTTGGGTGCTCCTTTTGGTATCCTGAATGATTTCATATTCGCTCTTGAGTGACTTCGGCAGCTTTTCCAATAGGTGCACGTTTTCGCTTTCTTGAAGAGGAGGAAAGTGGCTAGAAAAAGGATGGCAGAACCCATTTGCATTAAATGGCCTGACGCTTGCAGGGTGTTGCTATTCCCTGTTTTTGCCTGAGCAGAGGGGCTGTGGCCGTGGCCAGCGCTGCTCGGAGCTCGGGAACGCTTCCCAGCTGCTGCGGCAGGGTTGCAAGTTTTTCCTTGGAAAGCAGTGCTGGGAGATCTGTGTATTTTCTTTGCTAAGTCGTGAATTCATTATGAAATTTATATGATGATATCTATGACTCTGCTAATATTTCCACAGCGCAGTTTGGCCTTTTCATTCCAGAGAGGGTTGGACAGGAGCTAAGAAGATCTGGCTTTTGTTTTCAACTCTTCTACAACTTCCTGTATGACCTTGGGCAAGTTGCTTAATCAAGCTGTCTTGAGCTTTCCTTTGTAGTAATGTTACTTACTAATGTTAGAAGAGTTGTGGATCTGCGTGGTTGATTTGGTAGGTGACGTTCAGGTACTAATTTGAGACCTTAAGGAAGAAAGAGGCCCTGTAAAATAAGGAAACTGAAGTCTCAGTGTCTCACCTGGGCTTCAAACATAGGATTCAAAGAAACGCTGACTGCAGCAAGACCCTGGCTGATCTGTATCAGGTTTAGGTGCACGTGGTGCCAACTTGAGGCAAGAATTTTGCTCTCTAAAGAAGTGAAATAAGTTGTGGAAAGGTACCGCAATAGTGGTCAGAGAGCGTGTGTAGCAAGAGCATATTAGAAATCTGAAGACAGGACCTGAGGATGAGGACAGAGAGGCACCAGAGACGTGGTGTGATGTGGTAGGATTATGCTGGACGTTGAATTTGCCTGTGGGAATGCACTCTTGCTGGCCCTGCAGGTAGGGGAGAGGAAAGCCTGTGCTCTGCATCCCCCAGGAAAGGGGAGCTCATCCGCAGAGCGCAGCCGATACAGTTAAATAGCAGGCTGTAATACAGTGACAAGAGCAGATGACCCTCGGTTTGGGGAGGGCGAGCAATTTGCTTAGAAGTGCTGGAATGTGCACACACACAAAATAAAATGCATGCGTGCTACAGAAAGCTCATACCGCTTTCATTAAGGCAATGGATATCTAAGTACTTGAAGATACATGATAGGATGTATATTTTAAAGTGGCAAAAGTACGTTAATAAATACTAGCATATCTAAGAACTTGATTGCAGCCTGGTTTATAGGGAGTGATACTATCTTTATTAAGCCAACAGATATAGTTGGAGGGGGAAAACCAGACGAGCCCTCTACAGGGCTCTTTACTGTAATTAAAATAGGCTGCCTATTTCTAGTTAAATAATATGTAAACTCTTAAGGCCAAATGCTGCAGCTAGTTACTATTAGTGAGAAACTGTAAACTACAAAATCCCAAACCGGGAAGTCCCATGGAGATAAAAAAATATCTAAAGAACAGTCAGAAATGTGCCCTATATTATTGATGCTTCAAGCGGTATTAAGTTGTGAAGGGCTGGAATGTAAACAGAGTTACAGATGTCTGATGCCGTAGGTTGAATTAGGGAAGCAGGAAATGCACTCCTTCGCTTGGGATGTTTGGAAAAAACACCTTCTGCCTGCCTTTATCTGAAACGGTTAAAGTTTTGTTTAACCTACAAAGTAATCCGAAGGAGAATACGCCACGCAATCAACGTTGTTTCTTCTATTTATAGTGGCAAAAATAGGAGCTATGCAAACCGACAGAACACAGCCTCAGTTCACAGAGAGCTATGTTTTAGAAGTGGCCTAATGAGAGAGGGTAAAAGTAAGGGTAGGTTGTATCACAACGGTAAAACCTACGGCTGTACACACATATGGTTACTTGGTTTAGGCATGTCTGCATCTTAGAGACAATTATTTTATGTACCTTTATAATGTAAAGCTAACAATTATTTTCCTCCCTCCAGGTGAATTGTGAAGGATCAGGTTCTTTTTTTCCTAGAAGAGGGTGGGAGAAGAGTCTCAGTTGGCTGTAAACGCTCTAGTAATCCTGATACTTCTATTTCTCAACCTTTAAAGCCTACAACCTTATCATCTCCCTCTGGTTCTTGTTACCCCTGCCAAACCCTGCTGATGGGCTGCTAACACCATTGCGCTTGCTCCTGATTTGCATAGGTTATGTATATGCATAAGCATAGAGCAGAAATTGCCTGTTATACTTTCTGGTGCAGGCTCTGCTCCTCTTAAAAACCTACCCCCAAACAAAGCAACCTATTGCTTTGAAGGAGGGATTTTTTTAGTTGCAGCGGCATGAACGAGCTCAGAATCCACCTTTGCAGGTTCAGTGAGAGAAGCGAATTGCGGCGTTCGCAGGAGGTGAGCTGAGTCGGGATGGGGCCTCATGGGAGGCTGCCGTGAAACAGCGGCTAATTCGTTCCTCAAAGGCAGAGCCACCCTCACGAATGCTGCTTTGGGACAAGATAATCTCCTACTGCATTTATAATGCTGACGGGCCGTGGTCCTTGCCGAAGTTTTCTGAGAACTTTCTTGACTTTCTCAGATCCTCCAAGGTCTACACGCCCTGCTGCATGGGACAGCGTGTTATAATGGACGGCCCTTGCAAACCTGAAATAGTCTTTGTCCTTTTCATCATGATTGTTGTTAGTAAATGCATATAAATGGGAAGTGCCACTTCCTTCACATTGTTTGAAGTGTATTTGTTCAAGAAATAACTGAATAACAGTTTTCCGTGTTTAAAACAGGAGGACTTTTCCCTAACGCCCTGTCTAAATTAGTATTCTTCATGTCCTGATGAGCCCAGAATAGTAGGGCAGCCAGGTTAGGGTCCCAGGCTTTAAAGCATCCTGGGAGTTTATTTCTCTCCTAATAAAAACCTCTTTCTTTTATTTTCTTTTTCTTTTGTTAAAAGTTTTGGTTCTCCTACATTTCTTACTGCCAGCTGAAATGCTGAATTAGAAGAAAATAGGGGTGGCAAGTACTCTTTTGGAAATATTTTGTTTGGATGATGCCTAGGTAACATCAGAGACACCTTTCCCAGGTGGGACCTCCGAGGCAGATCAGAATTGCTGTGGCAACATGCGTTTCCTGAGTTTCCTTTTTGTACGTGCATTTAAATTTGTGACTTTGAAGGAAAAGTCTGTATGTGCAGTATACCCTCGTGATTTTTTTCCCCTCGTTCCTCAGTTTTTGCTGTTTCATAAGCCTGAAACAATAGCAGTGGAAACAGAAATATCCCTTGACTGATGGTAAGGAAATAGGTGAGAGTGTAGAAGGCCCTTATAATTAAATCAACCGATATAAAAAAAAGAAAAAAACATCCATTGAATTTGTTTTTGTGAGCAGTGCTAGTTGCCTTTGCCAGTCTGAAGCTGGCACTGTGGTTTTGCTGTAATCACTGGGCTGAGAAAAAGAGACACGGGTTTTGTTTGTTTGTTTGTCATCATGGAGTTGAGCAGGACTTAAGCAGTTGAATGCACAACACTTTTCCCTGCTTTCATCCTCTTCTCTCTGATTCTGGATTCCACATAAGTTCCCCTCGATTCTTCCAATCTGTTTTTTGACCTTCCTTAAGAGTTAGGATTTATATATATCACATGTGAATATCAGCTTGGAAAGTGTGCCTTTTTGGTTTTAAAAATGAATCGTGATAAAAATCAATTACAAGTGTAACTTTGAGCTCTTTGCTTGAGTGCCATCTCCCACAGGAGACCGTGTGCGTGTGTGTGTGTGTCTCTGTGTCTGTGTCTGTGTGTGTGTGTGTGTTGCTTTGCTTTAGGGGCATCCAAGCAGTAGCCCTCATTCTGGCCAGTTGTCAGGTCTGTAGGCAGGATGGCATCTTGGGTTTGTTGTGGTGCAACGTGGCACGTAAGCAAACGCTCAGGGTCTGAGTCCGGGACACGGTGCAATATTCTGCAGTGTAAAGTGTAGACATTTGGGTTGCAACACAAAGTTGTTCAAAGATTAAGAGAAGGAAAATGTTCAAAGACTAATAGAAGTTGAGAGGAAGAAATACTGTAATCAAACAAGATGGCACAGAGCAATGCCAAGGCAAATAAATTCTTTAGTCAACCAATCCTGACTAGTGCACTTCTTCAGCAAAGCCAATAATCCTCTATTGCTTGGAAAGCAGCTTCAAAAGGCCCGTGCTATCCAATATTTTGAATGGAGCTGGTTGAAGATCAAATGCTGAGACCACAGCACCTTTCTCTTGCTTTGGGAGCAGGCTCTCTGCCTTGCTGAGTTTCTCTGGTGCCGCGTGGAAGGTTGCACTCCCTGCTCAGCATCCTCCCAGCATCACACACTGCCTGCCACGGCCCTGGTTGTACAGCCTGTGCCAGAGGCAAAGAAAGGGATGGAAAGGCACATGGTGGGGAGATGCTGCACTCTAGTTTTCCTTGACTTGCAGATGGCAAATTCAAGGCCAGTACAAGCTAGACAGAGCAGCCCAAAGGCTGCTGTAATGTACCAAAGCCAACCTTTACGCACAGCAGTTAGTGTTTGCCATGAGCTTGCTAATTTGCTTGAACGTTTCTGAGGTCTGAGGAGGTAGGTAGAGCGTGGAGTATGAGTTACAGATATCTGCGCTGCTTTCTTCCACTTGCTCCCTGTGACTGCAAATCACATCCTCAATGCAGTGCTTTTTGTAATTTTCTCATACTTTCAGACCTGTAGCTGGTGAGATACAAAATGGAGTGTGCCACTCAAGTTGCTTTTGAGGCAGTGAGTAGCCAAAGGACTCATCTGGTAAGCCAAGTTGCCATTTCCAAACCATGGCTTCACAGTTTTGACATGAACATGAAAGGATATCGCTTTCTGGACCCCACGCTACTGCCATGCTGCAGTTACAGTCGAGGGCTTTGCTCTGGCTCGCTTTCTAGCTGACCCTTCTGGGAGCAAGGAGAAAGTCCGGAGCTGCGTCGCATCCCCCGGCAGTAGGGATGAGCATCGCGTACTGGCAGCGTTGGGTTGGCACGGCTTGTGCAGAGCGGCACAGCCAGACAATGAGGGTGAGCTGGCGTGTTATCAGGGGGAGCCCCAGTCACTGGGGCCTTTCCAAACTCTTAATGCTCTGAGGTTCTGGCTACATGGAAGGTTTGCCTGATCTGGTAGGTATGCAGTCAATACAGTATTCCAGTAAAGCTTACACATTTGAAACAATGCCTTGTACTGGAAGCATTCTAGGTCTGGCAGTAGGGTGTCTCCGGCACCCTCAGACCACATATTTCTTGTTTGCAACCCTCGTGTTCAGGGTTCTTCTACCTGAGTACTTAACCTTCTCACCTACAGCACAGTGCACACAGACCTTCACCGGGTTTCCCTTCCTTAGCACTGGCTGAGATGCTGGCTAGACCAAACTGTTCCTTAGGAGGATACAGACAGTGTGATCTCTAGAGACTCTGCTGAATTACCCACCTAGCTTGACTTTATGCCTTGAGACATCTGTGACTCAACACGGTGGTGATACATTCTGCCAGATGTTTCCAAAAAAGAGTTGTCCTGACCCGGAGGTTTTGGTAGTCATCTCTCTGACATAGACCTTAGCCAGCTTTCCTTAGGGCAGTCCTGTGGAGATTGCGTATGAGCCAGTGTGAAGCACTCACTCTTTTAAACTGGTTCTTTCACGGCTAATGCTTATTCTGTCTGGGATGTGTCAGGCCATGGTGATTTCATGCTGCCGTTTCCATAGTTAGGCAGCGTTTGCATCTGAGTGCGCTGTCCCTCCAACTGTTTGCAAGGATGTGAGTGTCTGGTGTTCCCTATATCAGCTCCTTGCACCTTAGGTTTGCAGCCAAGCCAGTCATCCTTATTAATAGAGGGCTGGATTTCTGTGGTGAGATGTTGAGGTTAGGTGTCACAGGGTGCAGCTTGGCGATAAGGACATGATGTCTGCTGTGCCAGAGGACTGGTGGTGAAAGCTCAAGCCAAGTCCAGCCTGGACACATGAAAATGTCACTGTAGGTCTCACCCTTCCAGACACCTCCAAAGCTGAGGGGTGCATCTGGCTTGAGAGGGCAGGTCATCTGGTGTGGTTGGCTCTCAGCACTGCAGCTATCCAGCATTGGCCAAGAGCAAGGGAAGGCAAGCACATGTTTTAAGGTGCAGAAGTCTCCTTTTAACCACCAAAAGCACGGTCTGGCTAGCCCCACCGTTTCCTGCCAGCGCTGGAGATAAGCCCACAGCAGGTCAGACCGAGGGATCATCGTGCCCCATCACTGGCCATGGTAAACAGCAGGCGCCTGGGGAGAAGCAGAAGAGCAGGGGAAGCAGATAGTGACTCTTCCCAATCCTCCCCATTTTCAGCAACCGTTTTCTTAATCTGACAGATCAGCCGAGCCTGTGAGCATGACCCAAACGGTGCTGTTGGTGTGTTCGGTGCGGTGGCCGACCTACAGCCTCGCCGCATCCTTTCTAGGGCTGCAGCCATTTAACAGAGATGTCTCCAAGGGGTCTGCGGGGCCAAGGTCTGAGCAGCCGCTACCCGTATGGGTCTTGTGCTGTGCTTCTGTTTTGTTGTTAAGATGGACTGAAGTATTTTACTTTAATGTTTAATGACACTGGTGGGGAAAGAAAGGAAAAAAACCCCAACTCAACAGCGCAGTTCCTGTGTCAGGACTGTCTCTAATCAATGCAGGAGGAGTCATCTGCTGTCAGGCCATTTATTAGCCTGTTTTCAGAGGCTTTTCTAAAAACCACCCATGAATATTAATAATCATCTCAGTAGTCAAAATTATTAACTATGTCTTGGGTTTTTTGTTTTGTTTTGTTTTTCTTCTTTTTTGCCTCCCTCCTGGCTGCAAGGCTGCCAGCTCTGCCGGAAACTCCTGCTTTAAAAGAAGGACTAGCTGGGGCCAAAGGAGTGGGTTTCCTAAGCCGTGGGATCAAAGCGAAACCTCCCAGCCCAGCCGGCACACAGGTTTCCTCCTGCTCCCAGGTTCACACCGCGTGTCCGGGCTGGGCATCCAGCTCAGCTGCCCCCCAGGATGCTGCGTGTGCTCTCAGCTACCTCGGGATCTCCTCTTTATTTTTTTTTTTATTCCATTTAAAAATAATTTGGCGGCTCTCTAGCCAAGTTATCTGCTGTCGCTGCAATATACGCTGCGTGTCGGACTCCCACAGCCGAAAGCCTCTGTTTCCTTTCTGCCAGTACCTTGGTATCTGCCTTGCCCAGGAGCCTGCTGATGAAGATTTCCTGTTTGTTTTGAGTCACTGCTGGAGTGATAAATATACTTCACTCTCTCCTCCGAGAGGAAAGAAACCAGCTGCCCCAAACTAAAGGGAAAAATATGTTGAAATTCCACCAAAGGGCCCTGTTATCATGAGGCTTCCATGGAAGGATGAAACTGGGTAACACGAGCTACGACAAAGGCGCGATTTCCATATTAAAAACGTCCCTCCGTGCGTGGGGTTTGCCTTTAATCGCCTGCTTTCACTCCATAACTTTAATTTTTTAAAAATAGGTTAGAAAAAAAAAAATAAATAAATACAAAACCCCCATAAACTTACATGGCGGAGTAATGCTTGGCTGGATAAACAAACAATTACGCTTGTGGTTTCTTGATCTGACCACAAGCTTTAAATGCCATATTTTTGCATGAACATATAATGCTTCTGGATAAACAATTGTGTTTATATTGTCAGGAGTATCCAGTGTGGTGTTGTGTAATTTCTATGTGCGATTACTAGGATATAGGATAAATTACAAAAGAAAAGAAAGGAAAAGAAGATTAGATTATTAAGTCATTTTTAATAAAAACAGCATAGTTTGGAATAGCTTATAGCTTAATTTGTAATTTTAAAAGAATGCAGTGTTGGCTTTTAAGTTTCTACAATTATCTTTTCATCTCTTTTTATCCTTTTTTTACTAGAGATGGGGCCCAACCCCAAACCTTGGATCTAAACCCAAGGTCCAGGTTCAGATCTGAGTTCAGAGCTCCAACCTTGTTGCTGAAGAAGCGGAGTCAGGCCGGCGAGCTCCAGCACACATCGCCTTTGAATTTCCCAGCCCAGGTTCAGGAGTGTTTGACCCTCAGGAGTTACTTTTGCTGGGTGGAGCAGTGCTAGTGGTGGTGGCCTTGGGGCTTTGGGGTGCCTCCAGCCTTGCAGAGGAGCCAGGTGGGGCGGCAGGGGTCAAAAATGTGTTGTAGCAGATCAGGAGAGCTGTAGGGAAGGGATATAGAAAAATACTCAGTAAAGGTATTCTGGGGCCGGCTTTGACCTGGTCCAAACCCCTGCAAGGCAAACACCGGGCTGCGCCGGACCGAGCACTAGCTTTAGGGAGGTGGCAGCCCCTTGCCATGCCTTGGAGGAACGTGTGCTTCCAAAGGGGATTAGAGGAGGCTTTTGTGTGAAATTGCTTCTAAAGGTACTTGTTGAGGCCTCGTAAAAAAGTCACAGGACAAAATTTTTCTTTCGGTAGATATTTGAACTGCTGCTTATGGGAAGAAACAAGTGTTTCTCCTACAGTTTTTGATATATTTCTCCTTTTTTATGTAAACTCCATAAGTGTTGGCAAACGGCGTGTGCTTTTCTCTACTCACGGGTGCATTCCCATTCCAATAAACTAGCCGGGCTCTCTCCTTTATATCACTGAGTAAAATCACATGGAACAAAAATAATCATACTTAAGCAGTTTGAACTATACTTTTTCTATGGTTTACCTTTACCATCTCCTAGTAAAATATAATTTCTTCTTTAACAGCAGATGAAAAAAACCGTTATAGCTTTAAAGCATGAGATTATAAAAGACTGCAGCTAGTTTAGATCTCACAGTTAGAAGTTAATTCTAAGTCACTGGAATTGAAAACATCAGTTTACAACATTTACTGGCTTGCTATAAAAATGTATTCCCTTGTGTTATGTTAAACATGAGAAACTACACCTCGGTGTGTCCATTATTTATATATTTATTCATATCTTGCTGCTTCTGATTCAGCTGTGTAACTGTATGCAAAACAGATAATTACCGGGGAACAGAATAATTTGTATTTTGAGGGGAATAAATACCCTGAAGGATTTGCTTTTGGGGAAGGAACACACTGCAAAGAAATTGCATAGATTTTGTAAACAGATATGAAAACAAAACAAAAAAAAAAAAAAAAGGTGAGGAAATATTTTGGGCCCAGCAACTTTGACACTACCATGTTTGTGGTGGGGGAAGCAATTTTTCTTTCTGAATACCCAAATTCACATTGTAAAATTGGACGTGAAGCCCATTATTTGACACGGTTATGCAGAAAATGGGTTTTAACGGCAACCCTACGCAAACACCCGAAGGGTGCTGAGGCTTTGGCTGCTCTCCGTGGAGCAGTGAGATTGGGACCTACACGTTCATCCACCAGCTACGTGGAAACATGCTGCTTAAGAAATACCTGCACCAAACGTGTCTCACACGAGGCAATTGCCTTAAGGAAAACAACATTGTTCTCTCCCCCTTCCAGCACGTGGGGACCCTTGTGCTTGCCCTGCTGCGGGTGGGTGATGGGAGCTTGGCTTCGCACGAGGCTAAGCACCATAGACCTCCTCTCCTCCAGCTTTATTCTCTGATTTAGCACCTGTCTGTGGAAGAGAGATGCTGGAGACACTAATTTCAGCATTTCCAGTAACAGAATTACTACTGGAAATGTGGCTGAATAACGGCATCACATTTCAGCTCCCTTTGATTTATTTAGCGCAAGCGTTTGCCTGTTCCATTTCTGTTTGCGGGCTCTGGTGGGAAATGGGAGTCTCCTGAACTTTCCTACAGTGAGGGTTTTATAGGCAAGTCCGTGCCAAAAATGTTTATCTGGTTACCTTAAAACTCCCCAAATCGCCCCAAATCCTGGGTGGTGCAGAGGAGTGTCAAACCTGTCCTACGGAGCACCCAGAGGGTCCATCATTCAGCATCCTGAAGCTGCCTCCGAGCGACTCCTGGGACCCAAGCAGGCTGCTTCAGCAGTCTGTGTTTGCCTATCGAAGTGAAATCTCGCCTGAGTGCTGTAAGTAAACACTGCAGTTGGCTATCTGTTTATCTCAGGCACTTGGAAGGCCCTTTTGCTGTAGCCGTGTCATGGTCTCTGGCATCCGCATCCCGCAGCACCTGGGAGAGGTGGGAAGGGCGGCCGGCTGCGAGCGGCGGGGCTGCATCCCGGGAGCTGAGGCGCAGGGGGGTGAAGTGACATGACTGGGGGCACTCGAGAAATCTGTGGCAGGATGTGGGGTGAACCCCGATTTCCTAATTCCTCACAACAGTGAGATGGTTTCTGTGATAGCCTGCCACGCAGGGCTGTGCTTTTCCTCCATCAAGAAGAAAAATCTTTAATTTGAAGACACTCTGCAGACAAATACAGTTACGGGTGGCAGGGTACAAAAAGCAGTTTAACACAGTGTTAAAGAAAATTGAAGCGAAAAATATCTGTCTTAAGATTGCAGCCTTAACACTTGCACCAGGACTGATCAAAAGTTTTTCTTTTTTTAAAATTTTTTTTCTCTTTCCTTTTGGTGGAGAAGTTTTCTAAGGTATTTTTCAAACTTTCCAGTTTAGCAATGTGTTGGCTCAAATTGAAAAGAGAACTAGGCACTGGGTCACAGGCAGAATTAGGTTTGCGCTAGTGGTGGGGGCAGGTTGCTGACACAGCTACAATGAGACAAAACATTTAAAACTTCTGGCTTTGTACTTCTCAAATGCCTCTTTTAGAAAATCGCTTAAGTTGTTATTAACATCCACCACCCACCTTCCCTTTCTGGTCCTGACATTGTGTAATAATAGATAATGTTGACATATGTTCCCTGCTGGTCAGAAATACTATACTTCTGTGAAAGGTAACATTTTCAAGCAATGACAAAATGTATTTTACTTGGACAGAGCATTAGTTATTGGACTAATCTCACAATGTGGGATGTGGGGTAAAAGTTTTAACATTTTAGTTGTGGGAGAAAGTTTGTTGGGACAGTAAAAGCATCAGTATGGGGTGTGTTTAGTTTTCTTCATTTCTAGAGGTACTGGCTTGGTATCAAACTCTTGCGTCTGTAGGAATTTAAAAGAAACATTTGCAGTATGTATGAGGAACAGCTGTCTGTGTACTCCCAGCAACTTTTCAAAATGACTATTTGGACATTTTTTTTCTAGGAAGGATTAGAGAACTGAGGAGTATGTATGTATGTCCCGCAAGCTCCAAATGTTTGGTTTTTTTTTAGTAGATCAATTTTTAAAAGTTGTGTAACCGTAAAAAGATCTGCATTTATTTATCTATTTCCCACTAAGCGAAGCTGTCTGAAAATAGAAAAAGAGGAAGAGACAGCAAAATCTTCCAAACAAAAATGTTGTGAAAAAACTACTTTTGAAAGTAATCTAGGGTGAGATTCTATAAAAACGTGTCTGCTTCGCACGCCACCGAACTCAGCACAAGACTGCGCAAGCCTGGAGAAATCGAGTTTTATTTTACGTCTTGCACAGATCTCTGTGCTGGAGAAGCTGGAAATAATCTTTTTATTGAATCTGGTCTTTTTACGTGCTACAACAGGATCCAGAAATAATCGCGGGGGTCCTGTCATTTGACGGATAAACATCTCCTCTTGCAGTGGGCTCCCTAAGATTTGTTATTTTCCCCTGCACTAAGAATTGGGCTGCTCAGCCCGTTAGAAATGTGCCTTTTTTACTGCAAAATCAGTGAAGTTTAGGGAGCAGCCCTCTGTCCAGCATCCGCCCGCTGCCTCCCGGGCTCTGACACACCGGTCCATGGGGACCAGGAGCTTTAACCTGCACAGCCCTTGCCCCAAGCCATGAGCTGTGGCTCTGGGGAGGTCCTGGGGCCTCCTGAGCAAAACCTTTTGCTGCAATGAGCTGCTGCCATGCAGGTCGGGGATGGGGTCTCCCATGGAGCGGGGCGGCAGGGAGCTCCCCCGCAGGCTCCCCATCCATCTTCCTTCACCCATCAGGAGCGTCCTGTTTGTTTTCAATCTCTCCCTGCGTGTCTGTCGGGCTGCCTTGGCTTGGCTCTGTTCTCAGTTACACCCATTGATGTCAGTGGGGTTGCGTTGGTGGAATCAGGAGGAAAATTTGGCTCCTCATCTTTTTATTCCCCCTCTCCTCCTTTTTTTTTTTTTTTTTTTCTTTTTAATACGGCTCAGCCTAAGCCCAGACCACTGCCTGGCTTGTCCTGGGCTCCTGCTGCCGCTGGGGTGAGAGCTTCTCCTCTGCAGCTCCTGCTGCTTGGCACGGCTTCGCTGCTTCGTATCCAATCTCGGCTCAAAACATATCTGTTCTGCTTTCTGCTTCCTCCCTCCCTCTTTGCTCGCTGTAAAGCATTTTATTATCCAGACTTTATGGAAGGCTCTGTACAAAATGAAGTTGTGAGGTTATTTGTTTTGGTGCAGCCAATCCAATAGTGTAAGCTACTTCCCTCCTTTAATCTTCTCCTCTTTAGATAATACATAGGCTTTTATGTCCATTAATTGTCAGAAATAAATGCTTCTTTAGCTATTACTTCCTGCAACAAAGCAGTGATCTCCCTTACATACAGCTGTTTATATTATGCATAGCATAGCCCTGTCACAAGAATACATTACAAGTTTTTGTAAGACCTTGCCCTCACATTTAGCATAATTCCCAGTTTAACTTTCCTTTTTCCAAAAAGGAGAGAGAGTATCCAGTGGGCTACCGAACAGCAGTGCCTGCTGCCCCTTGGTCGACGTGGCTCAGGAGTAATCCCTGCTGAAGCCAGCAGGCATTAGAAGAAATAAAAGAGTGATAGGAGTGGTGGGTAAGGTTAGTGGAGTTTCACATTGCTGCTTTAGGACCTAATCATTATTAATTATTCGCTTAATAGTAGAGACTTCATGTCCCAGCTGAGATTAAGACCAAATGGTGCCAGATGTAGTGCAAACACCTATTAAGTCATGGTCCCTTTATCAAACAATTTACGGTCTAAATAGACAAGACAGAGAAAAGATGGGAGATGAACAAAGAGGTGTCAGCACCGGAGACAGGAAATTGGAGGAAAAGGGGCATTAGGGATAGGGAGAGAAATGAAGGCCACAGTGTAATTTCTGGAGATAATCAAGGGAAGACCCACAACTGGGGCAAAAGCATAGCCATGCTCCTTTGGAAACCTACTGTGCCGGCTGAAAACGGTCCTGCCTGTCACTGCTGGCCGTGAGGCTCTGGGGGGGAAGAGGTGGCGGAGATGCTCGTTACCCACTTCCACCAGAGCAACCTGAGCTCAGCTACCCTGCTGACGGCGAGCGCTCGAACTGACCGAGCCGGGTATTTCTGAGCTGGGCTAGGGGATGTTCACGTCACCCTCTTCCGCTGGCCCTGCAGGGAGGCGAGGAAGGGGTGCGGAGGGTGGGTGCTACCGTTTCAGCTAGCACAGCGGGGTCTGGAAGAAGACATGTCCGTAGCCCTGAGGGCTGCTCCTCTCCCTCCCGGCTTGGTTGGTACCTTTCTCAGGCCCCCTGGCAAGCAAGCACCACCAGCCCAGGCTCTCGCACTCACTCACATCTACCTACACCTACTTACACAATTTTACTTGCACCACCTTACGAATCGCCTCCGCCTTTGGCCCCCAGTTCAGTTCACCACTGAAATAAACGGATCCATGTGATCTGCTACAAATGGTCAGACCGCTTCGGTTTGTCACACGGAGTAGGTTGCCGTGATTTGTGTCTGGTTTTAAGTTTAGCTGTGCGCAGAAGAAAAGAGCTGACAACTTTCTAAAGTTCCTTAAATTCTCAAAATGCTCTACAAATGTTAGCTAGCTAGCAACAAAAGTATTTTAGATGCTTTGCTTATGTCTTAATGAATAACTTTCTGAAAGGGTTGTGACATACTTGTACCATTATTTAGTATGGCAATTGAAGAAAAAAAGAGCTTGGAAGGATGTTTGTTTTTATTTTTCTTCTTCTGACCACTCTGTTTGGAAGAACTGCCAAGTTTGACTCTAAACTTGCAAGTACAGTAACTTTTTTTTCTTTGAAACTTGGGTCTATAATGTCTGGAGCTGCTTTTGGTTGAAAGCAATTGTTACGTTCCTGACTCTTGTGATCAATCGAAATCAATTTCATACAGAAGGTTAACAGAGAAGGTCCAAACAAATGAATCCATGTGCATTTATCTGACAGTATTTCATATACAAATAACGAAAGCAGTACATTATCAATTTTCCGTAGTAAGAAGTGTTCTTCATGTTTTCATAAAATGTACTTAAGAGCTGACTTTGAAGAAAGACTTTGAAAACTTGCCAAACCTTCTTTGTATTTTGAAAGTCCACATCAAGAAAGTAGTAAATAGTCATTGAGCGTAGGAAAAAGGAAACTATTAGCATTGTTTTCTTTGAAAGATAAAAAGAAAAATGCAGTGCAAAACTTCATAATCTCTGAAATGTGTATTTGTTATTTGAATCAATTTAAAACAATTGTCACTGTTAAGTTCATGTTAGCCTGCCTACTGAACTGTATAAAATGGCTCTGTATCTGCTAGTTTCATATATACGGGTTCCCCCCTTTCCTCATCTCCTTCGAGTTTTACAGGCTTAAGCATTTCCATTTAACTTCGGAGTTAGAATTTATATGAAGGTTCTGCTTAAAAAACCCTACTTCACTTCCCCAACCCTCCTCAGGAGTTTTTTTAACCTATATTCATTCCTCTACTGTAAGGATACCTATCCTTGATTTCTATAAAGCAATAATTCCTCAGATTTCCCTTTCTGGGGCCCCTTTTCCATCATACAGCAGTTCTCTGTAACATGTTCAGATAAGATATCCTCTTTTTCTGTGGTTTTTTTTTTTTTTTTTAATTCGTTGTTTTCATTTTCAGATAACTCCTGGGCCAGGCTTTCTGTTTTTGGTAGTGCGATTTGGTGCAGCATCATTTTAAAATTGCTGTTCATCACCAGGAGAGATGAGACCAAGTGCTTTCCATAGGTTAAAAAAAAAAACAAACCAATCATTTCAGACTGAGCTTAGCCATGTGTTTGAAAGAAATTATGTATAGGCTTGTACCATATACCACCTTTGAACAGGTATACTGCATGTTTGCACCGAGCACAAGAACCTTGGTATTGTTTAATTATGTGTAATCAAGTAGCCAACTTGCCTTTTACCACCACTAATGCAGGTTGTACTTATGCATATATTAATTGCAAAGCCATTAAGCTGTCCCGTGTGAGGTAGTACTATGAGGAAATGCCTGTTCACTTCATCTTTAATAAGTTCACTATACGTTCAGCTAAAAGGGGATCTAAGCTGTGTGTAACCTGTGAGAAACAGAAGTGGAAGTTGGTACAGGAAGAAACATGTGTCTGCCACGTAGAAATGGGATATTTTCCCCTGGGTTTGCCATAGAAGTGCCTGTAGATTATAAAGCAGATAAAGAGCTTGGGTGGTTGGAAAGGCATATTGGTGCCTTTGGTAGCCAACTATAAACGCTGACCTTTTAAGAGGGATCGTGTCTTTATATAGAAAATGTATATTTGTGGATGAGATAAAGGTAGGATTACGGTAAGGATTTTTTTTGGCAGGAGTTTCCGTGATTGTATTTCTTAAGAAGATAGTTGATGGATTAAACGATCATCTGAGATTTTCAGAGTTTGTAAAGACTTTCAGATTTACCAATTCATCATCTCTTGCCTCCATCTAATTATTACAAATCTGTTGCCTCTAAATATTTTTTGCTGCTGGATATTGGCTCATCTCCTGCCCGAGCTTTGCTCAAAGTATCTATCCCATTTTTCAATAAACAATCAAGAAAACACAAAGTAGATTTAATTGTGATAAATGCCAAATGCATGAAAATAACTTGCTAAAAAGTATCAAAAATTTTCATGATTCTCTGCCTCTATTTTTACATTGATAAAATGGATCTAATCACGTTCATATCTTTTATGGCTTTATTGTAACAAACGGGCCGAGCCTGGACCTGCTGATGGCCTGTTCATGACCTTTCTCCTTGTAGGGAGTGGTGAGCGAAATTCGGTGGGATGAGGTTTTATTCAACCAGCTCTTTCATGGGGAGAGTTTGTTCCCTTGGGTGGGACGGGGCTAATGGTTTGGCCTCACAGCTCTGATCCTGGCAAAATGCTTTTGGGGAGGGCAGGAGTGACTCTGTGAATATGGGGGGGCACAGAAGGACTTACTTCAGGCTTCCAGTGGAAGATGTATTTTTCCTGTCACCACCGTTGCAAACTTCCTCGTACAAATCCTCTAACATAGCTCTTTGTGGTGCTCCGAGACACAGCTTTCAGGGCAGCACAGAGATTCAGGATGATGGCACTCTTCGTATGCTAAGACCCCCAAAATATAACCACTTAATAGCATCTTCTCTGTTTGGGGGACCAGAGGGGACCTCCAGATGGTGTTTATTTACTCTCTCTGAAATGGCAGTGACCTCACACACCAAGTGGTGACATTCCAGCTTGACCAGTTTGCTAATGAAGATACCCTGTTAATACTAATCTTGCAATGAAAACACGCTCCCCGCCCCGAATTCTTTTCTCAATTTGTTAACAAATCTTCCTTGAAGGTAGGAGTGAAATTTTAGAAGGGCTTTTTTCTAATAACCAGCATCAGACAGGCATCCCCACAACAGATGAAGAAGAACATCACATTTGTCCTCATGTCTAGGAGAGTGATGCAAATGACTATCCATCATTTAAATTATCATTTTTTCTTTATATGAGGATGCTCAAGGGGTCTGTTTCAAGAGTCTTTCTCATACTGCCATTGTGATTGTGGCATTGGGGTCTATCTGATAGCTGAGGAAACGGGTTATCTCGTCATTGGTGTGGACTCACTCTGTAACGTTTCACAAGCAGAACATAGCTTGAAAGGCACAGACTTTGAAGTTGCTGGGAATTTGACAGATTTCGATGAGGCCAGGACTTCATCACAATTCTGGTAGCATTGCCACAGCTTCGTGGAGCTGGACAGGAACAGTTTGAATGTTCATATAAAACAACAACAATGATTTTTCTTTTTCTAGCAATGGCTCTTGTCCATCTCTTCATTCCTGGTAAAAATCATCTACGTGTTGTTCTTTTAAGGATGACTTTTTATCTAGTTGCCTGCTTAGTGATGTCAAATGCTCTTTATTCTCCTAAAATGTAAAATTAATACTGCATTATTCTAACAGAATTTCATCAAGTTAAACTTTTCTGATAGAAAGATTAAAGGAGAAGGCAGAGGGCCAAATTCTTCGCCGTTGTGTGAGTGTTGAGCTAGACGATCCACTGACATCAAAGAAATTGGGATTTACGCTAATGTAATCAAAACCAGAATTTCTCACACAGATTTTCTATATATTTTTGTTAACTCCCGAAATATAGGACCATAATAATCCTTCTGTTCCTAAAGATGCACAATCTACGATCCCAGTGGCGGTCACATTACAGAGCACTAAGGAGGTGCGATTTGCATTGCCTATGTGAAAATCCTGAGATAACTGCAGCCTGAATGACTTACAGTGCACAGACATGCTCATTAATACGTAAAGTACTGTAACTACATGTGGTGCTTCCTAGAAGCTTGCTGCCTGCTTTTTTAAGGAGAAACGTAAGTTATTCAGCAAAGATACATTTGTCGGTGCTTTGTTTTGCTTTGCCATTGCGAAAATGTGCTTTTACAAAATTCAGGATATAAGTGCAGAAGACACAAGTTGGGCCTTCACGTCTTCGGCGGGGGGGGGAGGGTTATGTCTAAGGTGTTGGAGGGGTGTCGCCGCATGGTGCATCCAGCCACCATCCCGGGCATCCTCCGAGGGGCAGGGTGAGAGCATCTCGCTGCCGGCCCCCACCCCGCAGCCTCTGGGACATTCCTACAGCCGCTTTCCAGTGAAATCCCACGCTGGCAGGGTGACTCACATCAGAAGACATTCCAGAAAGAAGAATAATTATTCCATTGCTGGAATTGATGTAATGGTGTTTTTCAGGATGCTTTAATAGACATGAGTGATGTTTTGGCAGGCAATCGAAATAACCCGAGATATCTGATTGCATTACCGACTGCTACCAAGGGCATCTCTGGGGAAAGGGACATTACTTAAGGTACTTCCTCCATACTTTTAACTTGCTGGAGCTAACTTTTAGCGCAGCATAGGGTTCTTTTTCAGAAGACAGACATATTGGAGAGCTTAACCAAGACATATAACAAACCGAACTCTAAACATATACAGATTCCAAGAGACAGGCCTGTGTAAACAACATCATAATTCCCTGGGTTATGTGCTGTTTAAAATAACATTCAGCTATGCATTCACCTCAAAAGATTGCCACTTAACAGTGTTGTTTCTTTTTGTAATCTTTATTGTTTAGGTTTATTATGGCTCTCATTTTTTTCCCCCCTAGCAAACATAAACAATCCCCTTCTTCACCCCGGGAGCAGGACGCCCGTGTCCTGGCGGAGCTTCCTCCGTGCCGTGGCTGGCCGCAACGATAATGAATGAGGGCTACGTGGAGCCTCTTTCTCCCAGAAATAAGTTTATTCTCCCTGTCCGTATGTGTTTTAATACCGTGCTCCTTAGGATGGTGTTTCTTGTTATTAATGGTTACTACCGGTGTTTAAATACATTGGTTGGAATTGCGCTCTTGTTTAACACCCACGCAGTCCCGCCGAGGGCTCATTGCCTTCATTTAGGCTATATATTAAAAAAAATAAAATAAAATAAAAAAAGCCCTGCACACTGATGTCCCTGGGTTGTTTTGCAGAGGCCCGTCATTTAGCTGCTCTCGGCAGGTAAATAGGTCTTTTTCTTGGTCTGGCACATTGATAAGCCTTCACACTTGGCTGGGCTCGAGGTGCGTTTGTGCAAAGGCAGATTGTTTTAGTTAACATAATCAGTGAACTCACTGTTCTACCTGGATGTCTGGGAGAATTGCCAAGAGATTTCCCAACATTTCAATCAGAGGCAAGGGCTATAAAGCTGTCAGTTTTCTTGTAGGCCAATTTGCCTTTGCCATGGCTCTAACACTGTGCTCATTTATAAAGAAATCAGCCCAGGTCTTTTGGGGTAATATTTTACGCTGGTTTCAGTTTGAAGAAGAACAATTTCTTTTTCTTTCTTTCTCCTGTTTTTGTTCTAAAAATGCATCTTTTTAAAAGAAGTATTTCCTGACACAAAAAAATATGCCCCACCTTAAGACTCTGATACAATAATAATTCTTAAAAAAAAGAAGTTAATTAATATTCCATTTTTGTTCCCAGCAGTGGAGCGGAGCTCCTTTCACATATTGCACCAGCCTCAAGTAAATCTGTTCTTAAACAAAGAAATGAAGCTACTCAGGTCAAACGTTCAGGGTGATCTTGGTCTGTGTAGTAATTACAATCAGAGATATGTTAAACTACCTGAAAATAATTCACTTCTACAGGAAAAAAAGTATACCTACAAGTTTATGGTTTGCAGGTCATTGTCATCTACCCTACTTCCACCTGCCATAATAAATTCTGGTGAAATATCTACTCCTGAGTACTGAACTTAAAGATTTTTTTTCCCAAGCCTTCAATATTTACCACCTTGTGCCAGATTACATCATGTAACCTTCAACAATGTTGTGACATTTTTTTGGTTGATGGGACGTAGAGGAGCAGGGGACCACATCCGCCTGAAATTTCTTTGATGTTCCCCACAGGAAGTTTTTCAATATTTGATCACTTGGATGTTTTTGGAGTATTTCATTGTGGTGAAGACCTAGGACAACCGTCTGCTATTTCTGCAAGTGGGTGATGAGAAAGGTGGTCCTGTTCATTTTGCTCTGCAAAGATTCCAGCTGCAGGGAGCAGCCGTGGTGAGCAGCGGCAGGGACGCTGCTGAGCACAGGCTCCAGCGAGAGCCTGCAGGACAGGTACGTGGTGCCATCAAACGCATTTTGCGAGAGTTGGTTCATGGTTTTGAAGTTTCGGGTTTCTGAGGGTCAGCATCCCAGAGCGTGTTGGCGCAACGAAGGATGATGGTGACCCTGGGAGACAGGGAGGGATGGGCTCTTCAGCTGAGAGAGCTAGAAGTAAAACCAGGCTGAGCATCACCTGTCATGGGAGGATTTCACTAGTACCAGGAGTATATTAAGGCTTGACAAATTCACCTGTCAGAGGCTTCACACAGCTGATTTATTTGCCAGGACAGGTGGAGAGCTGCCTAGGCTTATCCCTGAGCAAAGTGGCATGAGAAGAGGCACATTAAAGAAGTTCTGCCTCTGATTGCAACAGTGAGAGCGGGACTGTTACAGCGCTGCAAATTAGCAGACAGTTTTAAACCAGCTCCCAAGCACTGAAATTAAAAGCACTTAATACAGGAATCATATTCTCTAGCTAAGGCACAACGGGACTCTGGTGAATTTAGTTTATAATGTTTCCATGTTGTAAGAGAAATTTGTCTTTTTGAGGCAATCGGGGGAGCCGCATTACAGCAGGACTTGCAAAGATTCATGTTTGTGTCTTGTGGCTGCAAGTGCATTAACTCTTTCGTGTGAACCTCTCTGCTAGTGCCATGGCTTCTTCCATGCTGAATTCAGTGGGCCTCTGGAAAATAATGTTCAGTTCAAGGTAAGTAGAGCATAGGTAACAAAATCTGCCTCATACTCATTTCTTGAAGAGAAAAAAGCTTCCCGTCATGGGATTATGTGAGTAAAGATATATTGGACCATCTCCTCTTGGGGAAATTTGTTGCACTTCAGCAATTAAGCAACAGTCAACCTCTGGTGATGTGGCTCAGCTAACAACCAGATCCACGAACATTCAAATCAAGAATGAAATTTTTGGAGGATTCTTATTCTCAATAAGAAATAAAATATTCCGACATTAATTATTTTTTTTCTACCCAAAATGCTACCTTGTAGACATGTCAGCCCTTTTTCCCTTTCTCGCACATGTTGGCAAACATACCATGTATTGTAATGAGATAGCAGAGAATACAACTGCCATCCTCATTACTGTTTCATTACTTGGTGATCACGAGAGCTTTTTTCCATCAGTGCCTGATTTCTGTATTATCAGGAAAAGGGCAAGGTCTTTGATGTTTTGTAACTTTCTTCAGTGCTACTAGAAAACTACTTGTTTTCTTCCTTTTCAAGGATATGTCAGTGGTTTATAATTGATCTATAGCAGATCTTTCAGATTTAACCTTAGGTCATATATAAAATATTAAATATGGCCATTATAGGGACGATGCCTTTTTAGAAAACCGTATGGGTGTTAGCCTTTATGGCCTAGACAAATTCCAATTTGGGTAATTAAATTTTGCCCGCATTCATTTTCCATGCAATTTTAATTGGACACAATATTTTTCACTTCCAGTGCCAAGAACAACCCCTTGTCCTGTGCTGTGAAAGAGTTAATAGGCGCTGAGCTAGAGGTTGCTGCTCTTCAATAGTGAGTGAATCTGCTACGTACCTTTGAAGAAACCAGCACAGAAAAATGCCAAATTCTCTTAAAATAAGGTACAAAATTTGTCAAAAGTTATGCCATGCTGTAAAAGTTCAGAAATACATTAGTGACATCCAAGTTACCGCACAGATATCCTAAAAAGCAGGTTTTCATAGTGTTCAAATATTCACTGCGCGGCTCATCAGATTGCATTAACCACTGCTACAAAAGGGAAGGGAATCAATACATATGTAAATGTGGCTCTGGTTTAAGAAGCTATTCTTGGTTTTACTGTTTCCATGCTAAAAGACATTGTAAACTGCAACAGACCCATTTCCTACGGGTTGGTTTCCCCCTGCCACCGGAGCAAGCGAAGCACACGGCTCGCCAGAAGATGAGCACAATGAAACGAGGGCTGGTGTTAATCATTTACAGAAGATCTTGTTCCATCTTGAGGAGGTGCCTAGGGATGAAACTCATTTGAGAGGTTTTCCTGGATGTTAGAAGTCACATAGATGGTTTAAACATTTATTATGGATTAAATATCATGGGCGAAACATACTTTGGTTTTTGGACTAGGCAGTAAGTATTGTCATTAACACTAGGCTTTGTCTAATTTAAGAAATCTGAGTCAGTCATCTGAGGCTGTGAGGTCCATTAGCACATTTTTCTCCATCTGTAGAAGATGGAGCATTATATTTTTTAGTTTTCTACTCTTGTAGATAAAAACAGATTCAAAATGTTCACAAAATCTGAAATTATATGTATGAAAAAGAGCAGACAAATAACATTTTCACTAAGCAGCGGTCCTTGAAGTTGTTTACATTCATATATATCAATAAAATCAAAAGCTGGGTGTTTTTCTTCATTCTCTCCTTTGTACAGTGTATTTGTTTCATTTGAAAAGAGTTGGCACTGGAGAGAATAATGATTGAAATCCCAAAGCTGACAGAATTTGACCCTGACAAGGGCTGAGAAGTTTGGCTGAACACAGCGAAGGAGCGAGATCCATGAACTGCTTAGGGGACAACAGTCACTGCAAGGGTGAAGTGCAGAAGGGTGTTGCAAGCGTGAGAGCTGCTCTTGGGTAACCCCAGATGATGTTAATCGCTCTAAGATGACATCCCCTCCGTTAAAATTTGCTCACCCTGACGCAGGGTATGGAAACCTGGCAAAGGCAAAGTACACAAGGGGAATTTTTGGATTGGTTTGCTAACAGATGCCTGAGGGGGATCAGGAAGGCCATGTGGACAGACGTAAGGATTTAAACCGTTTAGGAGATAAACAGGCGGTAAGAGAAGGCAGAGGTGAGAGAGAACAGAGACCTGCTCTGCCATCAGCGTGGGGAGCAAAGGCTGCCTGGGTTAGGCAGCTGGGGCTAGGGGGAAAGAGTCCTAAATCATGAATGAGCCTCAATGTCTGATGGAGAGATTCACTCCCAGTCCTCCAACAAAGCGCCTGCCCACGGTGCAGTTTGAAAGAGGAATTCACGTTAAAATGCAAAGTATTTTGTAGCATCAAAATCTCAGTGAAGAAATTCTTGTGCATTAAACGGAGACAGGTGATCAACAGGGAGAGTTATTAATGAAAATATGATCAGAGAATATTCTGCCTTTTAAATTCAATATTGAATAGCCACAGTGGACTTCTGGTTTGTTTATGCTGAGGATCCCAAGAGAGATCCTCCAGAATATTTGAGGATAATCTGTGGGGATTTCTGCTCCCATCTGTGGCTTTCCTCCTGGAATTTAGTTTTCATGCTGTAATCTAAACATCACTTTAGGTCATCCAAAAGCATTTATTATCTTATTAAATGGAACTACCTTCACTGCTCCTGCATCAAGTTTTATGGGAATAAGCCCACAAAGCATCATGAACCACGCTGCGCTTTGTAGGTTAAAGCCATGGAAATCAACTTTTAACCTTGTGTTTGAGGGAGTAACAAACATCCTGTTTTTCTGGATTTTATGTGTGTTCTTGTGTGTTCTGTGCTGCTTTATGGCACATATGGTTGGACTTGATGATCCTAGAGGCCTTTTTCAACCTTAGCGATTCTATGATACCTCTGTGCCGGTGAAATGCCATGACATGGCACGAGCCGCCCAGATCCCTGAGAGCGTTCATGAGATGGCTTGGTGTGGAGAGCAGCCGTACAAAGCTGCACGCAGTTGGCGCTTCAGTATCAATCTTCCCATGTTGAAATGAATATGGAGATTTGCAGTCGTCTTCGTGGTGCCATTTCAGCCAGTCTTTCAGTCGACTCTGGAAAGCCATCAGCAAATTGGTCTGCGTTGTCTCCAGGTTAGCATCGGTATGGAAATGGATTAGAGACAGGAAAGCTCAGTATACAGTAAATAGAAAGGGAAGCTTTATGTCCTTAGGATACATCTGTCCTGAGCACGTTTAGATTTCGGTTGGAATCCCTGGTGCTTTGCTAGTGAGGCATCCAGCGCTCTACTTAGTTGCTGTAAGAATCTCGCCCATCAAGGAGGACCCATCTTCGAGCTGTTTCTGGCCACCATTAACTCACTGGATGTGGGGATGCCTGAGATATCTGCTGTCGGTAAAGGATGAGTACTCTGAACAACAATTTCACACAACCTCGTTCTTGGCTCCACAAGCCCAGGGACTTGCAAATTCAGAGATCTTTAATAAGTACCTTCAGATGAACTGGAGGGAAAGAAAAATTATGCCATGGACCCCCTAGTCCTATGCAATAACTGCTTGGTCACCTGGATATTTAACAGTGATTTACAAGCATTAATGAATCCGAGCCTCGATTACATCCTCAAGGGCAAGGACGTATTATCAGTCCATCTCCCTTTCCTCCCCACACAATTTGCAGATGGGGTAAAGGTAGCGCAGCAAGGAGGGGGTTGATGGTTTCTCATCTGACGCTTTTACCACTGAGATGTATTTCCTCTTCTCTCTCTTTCCCCTCCCCCTATCCCAAATGCTTGAAAATGACACTTTTTTTCTGAGGATCTTTTGATACGCTGATGTAGTGTGTCTGGAAAAACAAAGTTTTTGATTTGAAGTAATAGCTGCTGAGAATTCATTGAAGATCGCACTTATTTTTCTTTCCAACCCTTTTTGTCTGCATCAGATCTCAAAATTTGTAACCTTTCAGCCATTATACGACTCCATTATGACTCTCTCCAATGATTAATGTGGGGTTAATAACTTTGTCCAGTGAAGGTTGGTGTAAAGGAGTGAACGTTGCTGACTGCGCCCCTATTAATGGTACATTTTGATTGGTTTGGAGACCATATTATTACGTGCTTCACCTACTCAGAAACAGCTTTTCCATGAAAAGACAGAGTAAGACTGTATTTTTAGGAACAATCTGTTTTCTGTCTGTAATTAATATGTTCCGGATTGCTTGGCTACTTTGGTCGGTGTATCACAAACTAGACTATTATACTCAAAGCTACTTTTGGGACATCCAGTAATAGCTCCTATTGAATGCATTAAGAGCAACCCCTGTAAATCACTGTGGGTCTGAGTAACTATCTAGCTTTGCCTAAACCATGCCAGGTTTCTGTAACAAGCCTATGAGCTATCACTGGGTAAAAAAATGTATCCTTGATTCACACCTCTCTGGTGTAAATCCTGTTCCAATTTTAAAAGCACCTTGTTATAACAGTGTTGGACAGAGG
This sequence comes from Phalacrocorax aristotelis, assembly GCF_949628215.1. Lineage (NCBI taxonomy): Eukaryota > Metazoa > Chordata > Aves > Suliformes > Phalacrocoracidae > Phalacrocorax > Phalacrocorax aristotelis. Next base: position 4,559,624 of record NC_134280.1, on the reverse strand, counting down.
AATTCTTGAGGCTAAGTGACATTTACAGCCTACGATACTAGTGTATCCGCACTGTGTATCCATCAACATTTGGCATTTAAGAAAATCTGCTCATCCTCGCATCGCCTGTTAAACACTCTCTCTATTAGTAAAAAAAATCAAAATGAAAAAAAAAAAAAAAAGAGAGAAGAAAATAATCCTCTTTGCATTTGAGTTTATAATAGGCGAAAAAGGGGTCAGCTTGACCGCAATGGTGTGAAATCAGCCCCAAATGACCTCAGGCAACTGTACACCTGGAAGAAAAAGGTGGGTTAAAATGACATTTTTTTGTGTCCACAAGTTAATGCTGGAATAACTTGCACTCGTTAACGTGCACAGCTGTATTATCCCGGGGCAGTTTTTGGCTCGGTGTGAATTTACACATCTGTCAGATTGCTTGGAGATCCATAGGCAAACTGTAGCGCTAGGAAACATTTTGTGGATTTGGGATGTTTCCTGTAGGAACTGGAAGCGCAGAAGAACGAAAGGATTGCCTTCTTGCCGCAACCAGCGCTCCTCGCTGCCCCTCTCGCTCTTCACTCCAAGGAACAGGACAAAAGCACTTCTGTCCGCAGGTGATTTTAGGCTCCGCTTCAAAACTTCATTCTTAAGTCAAACCCGCATTTTTTAGTTCAAAACTGCGTTCTTAATTTAAAACCGCTCGTGCGCTCCCTCCGGTTTATTCCAAACAGCAGTCCCCAAGGGGTGTTTGAATTCGCGTTAATGACAACAGGTTTGCCTGACTTGGTTTTTAGGGAGTGTAAGCTGAGCATCAGACTATGATTACTGAATCCAGGGCTTTGGCCATGGATCAGGTTCCTTTTTTCCCCCTGCTTCCTATATTGCTTCAGCCGTTTCTATGTCACCTTTTCTTCCTGGGTTATCATGCTGTAGTTATTCTATTTTTCTATGTCCTCGAAACCAAGAGAATTTCCCACGTCTTCTCAAGGTGCTCTGCTTTGCCTGTGATTCTGGTTTCCTCTCCGGAGCCCTTCATACCCTCTCGATGCCGTGCCGTGGCCTGAGCTGGAGCCCTGAAACCACGCGGTTCCTGCACCTGCCTCTGCTGCTGGCTTCCCAGGTGGCCTTTGGAATATTTTCATTTATTAACTATAGAGTGGTTTTACACCACCCTTGTCTCTAACTTGCATCTGAGATTGCTGCCGTGTATTTGAATGCATAATGTAGTTTGGGATGCAGTTTGTGCTACTATGTAAAATACAGTTGTATTGTTCATATGGCAAATAATTTTTTAATTTATAACCCTGGGACAAACAAAACGAAGACAATTTTTTTTTCATTTTTGTAGAGCGAGAGTGAAGACAGTCGAGCAGAAAAGGTTTTTCTTGTTTGCGGAGCCGCGCTGCGGCGTTTGGGGCTGTCGTGCATGTTGGTGGAGCGAGATGCAAGGCAGACGCGCTTGCTTTGATTGGTTTTGGGGGCGGCTGTGCGGTGGGGGCGTAGCTCGCAGTGGAGCTGGCACAGCTTCCAGGCCCGGGGTTAAGTTGCTCTGTTTGGTTCAATTGGTAATTAATAAAAGCAATGGCCAATTTGACTTTATACCATGTGTCTGTCTGTGTGGAACCTGGCACCCGCAAACCCTCTTCCTAGCGAGCAAGATGGTCAGTGTATTTTTTGACGTGCACATTATTCTGGGACCTTGGAAGCGTGTGACATTTCGGTGGAGGGGAAGAAGCCTCCTGACCCTTGACATAGGTTTAAAACGGTAGTTAAACACGACTTTCAAAAAGTTTCTGAAGCGCTGGTGTAGGTGCACCTCCTACAGCTCCCAGATTTTCCGTAGACAGGTCCGTCAGAGCTTCAGGACAGCATCTCAGCAGTTGAGTCGTCTCGTAAACCCAGAAGGGGCTACCAACACTTTGGTGCAAGACTTCCCCCCCTCGCCCCTCCAAAGAGGAACATCTGCTCCTTAGCATGCTGCTCATTTCCATGGCAGGACTCCAGTTGCTCTTCCAACGCAGAGCTCGGCAATAGTAGCGCTGGTGTCTGAGCTCTGGAACAAACCAAGAGGTTTGCGTGTGCTTTTGTGTGCCATGAGTTATTTCTACTGTGTGCTTATTTATAATAATGGGCATTCATTATTATGAGAGCGCCTTTTTGCTCAGGAATCATCACAGTACATGCTGGAAATGCATCTTGACAATAGTTTGCGTTTGCATATTATGGACTCATAATACGTATTTATTTGTGTGTATAAAACTAATTCCAAATACATAGTAAAAAAAAAAAAAAAAAGTCCTTCGGAAATTGCATGAACAGTAGTTCCATTTAAAATATCATATCTTGGCCAATTTTGTTATGTCCAAATATCCTAGTCACATTGTAGACTAACAGCCTGCCAAATTTCACTTAAAAGCACAGCCAATTTTTAAGTTACAGAAGCACAAAGAGCAGTGGAATGTTCTTTTTTAGGACTCCTCTAACTTAAACAAAAATTATAAGGTTTTTATTGTTTTGCTTAAATCCAAGGGAAAAAAAATATTTGCTGCAGCTCGGCCTGGATCACGCTGCAAAATGCAGCGTTTGGCTGTCTGCGCGACCAGAGCGCGCTACTTAAAACAAGTTGATTTGCTTGTTAGAAGTTCAAAGCCCACGTAAAAGTATATTTATTAGTCAATACGAGTCAGTTGGAGGAATTTTTATTAATGGAACCTAGTTTTAGTTTTTACTTATTTATTCCCCCCACCCCTCAAAGCAGAGTAGTTCTCCCATGGGGTTATTAGCTGGAGATATTTCTCCCACCGAGCGCTGTTCAAAATTGGGGTCTTTATGGGCGCTTTATCTTGTTCTTTTCAGTTTGGAACAGGATATGCCAATTTGCTCACAGTGCAATAAAGTTTAAAATAGTCTAAAGTAAGAAATACCGAGTTTTGCTCCTGTCAGTGGTGGTCAGGAGCTACTATTAAAATGCCTTAAAGGAAAGAAAATAATATTTAAATTGTGGGAATAACCCCAAATGTTTTCATGAAAGGGCTGTGGTGGTTTTTTTCTTTTTTTGAATTTTATCTAAGGTTTGGTTGTCAGGAAAGAAAAAAAGGATCCGCTTTTATGATTTCTCATCTACATACTTAAAACAATTTTCCACTGGCTTCAAAGTAACAAATGCATGGATTCATTAGAATAATTACAGAAAAAAAGAGAAAAATGGAATCAGCGCCTTAAAAATCTCCATTTTAGCTCCATAATGCCTACCGTGCGGGGGGAAAATAGTTAATTAGGACAGCAAAAGACAGCACTGGGAAAACGTGCTGCGCGACAAAGGTGGCAGAACCCGTCCAAGATTTGTATTGAATAAGGAAGTTATAACCATCCCTATAAAACGGCTTAAAAAAATGATAGAAATACACATATAAAAGCCCCCCTAGCAATCCCCCATCGCTTGGTTCGAATATTTCCAAAGGCTACGGTTGTAAAATAGTATTTATTTCTCCTGCGCAGCCGGCTGGCTTCTGCCTCTCCCCTCTCCGCGCCGCCTCCAGCCCTGTGCGGGGCTGCCTGTTCTTTATTCCCAGCGCAGCTTTTAGCCCGCGTGGCCAATCGGGGCGGCAGCGGCGGCCCAGGACCGCGCTTGGTGCTGAGCTCCAAATGCGATTCCAGCCCTGACAGGGGGATTATAGGAAACAGATGACTTACGCTTCTAATTTGTGGCCTTAAATTGCAAACAGAATTTCAGGAGTCGAGCGGAGTAATAAATGGCAATAGAGAAAGCCACACACAGCCAAATCAGTATGTGGTGGTTGTAGGTTAAACTAAATAGGAAGAGACAGGTTATGATGGTTTAGTGTATTACAGAGAAGAAAGTCTTAAATTACTAGTGCTGAGAGGTATTGCACTATGGCAGACAGTATTGCATTGTGTAGTCTGCAGATATCGCAAGCAGAACAATAAAAAAGCAGGTTTAGCATAAAACCTGTTGCTGGACAAATCTGTTTTTTTCCCCCCCTTTAGAAATGGAAGCTGTGTTTTATGTTTGTTTTGACCTTAACTATATGCCTGCCCCTTAACATCTGTTTTCTACTGTTGCAGTTTTTCACACCAAATTAACTGTCAGGGCTTCAGATAAAATAAGTTAAAAATACTTCCAAATTATTTTTTTGTTGACTTTCAGGACTAGAAGAGTGTCCTGTTACTCTTCCTGTCCTGGATTGCAGCGCTTATCTCTTGCAGGCGTAAAATACACACCGTTAAACATTTTCAGACGATTAAAAATCAGAATGGCAGATTTTAAACTTTTTCCCCTTTTCCTTTTGTTTACGGCAGCTTCGCGAGCCGCTGCTTTTTGCGTAGTGACATCAGAGGATGTTTTGGAGGAGGTTTTTTTGCGCTTTCATTCTGGATCTGCTGACTTCTTTTGTTATCATTTGTAGCTTCTGGTCCTGAAAAGCTTCGGCGTGTTTATTTAATGACGATTTGTATCAAAAGCTTGCTCCGCGGTGTTAATTGGCGCATGCTCCTTGTAAGCCTTAAATTATAAAGATATATTCTTCGAACCCGGAGTGGTCTCAGATCTGATATGCTGACAACTAATGTGGGGTTTGCTTTTTTTTTTTTTTTTCATCTCGGTACAAGAGGGAAGGAGAGATGAGGAATACGCTTAAAGGTCTGGAGGAATAGCTGGTACCACAAAGGCATGTGTCAATTGTTAGTGTTTCTTAAGCCTCTTAATTTGAAGATGTATTTTAAAAAATTGAACCAGTCTTTTCTTTAACAATATGTCATCTCTGGAGTCTGGAAGCCGTTAGAAAAACATTCCCACTACACACCAAGTAACGCGGCGGTATTATCCTACCAACCAGATAATACTGCCCTAAAATGACAACTGGCCAGACCTACAAATAGCATTAACCCAAAGATTTAAAACAAGAGAGGGAAAATAAACCTTTGGCTCCCCGGTACTTTGCATTGTCGTGCCGTGTAGGGCGTTAATCTGTGCAACCTGTAGGCTCCATCCTGGCGATTTCCCAGTCGGAGAAACCCTTTATTCTTTCGGGGCGTCGTAGCAGGGCCCGACATCGACGTTTCATTCCAGGCAGCGGAGCCTGCCTGCATTTGAATGAACATAACTGTTATTATTGCAAAATGATTATTGTTTTAAGCAGGTCTTTTGATTATCATTGAAAATGACTGGCTGAATACATTTTGATTAATCACTTGCAAAAATTATGCTTGTTAGAGCTGTTTTATATTCTCTGTCGCTGTGTTCTCACTGTAGGTTATAGCCATTTCTTTACAGCTGAAGATTTTTTCCCTTTAAGTCACCTGGTGAGAAAGGAAAACAAATCTTAGTTGAAAGCTTTTGTCTGCGAGACAGACTCCTCTTTTCATCCCTATGTGCTTTAAAAAAATGCTCAATTATTGTCTGTGCCATAGAGGAAAGAATGGGGCCTACATAGGACCTGAACCTTTTCAGACAGGAGATGGCTTTTGTTTTTGCACCCCATCAACACCGCTCACCTAATTAAATCTGATATCTCTGGCTGAAGCAAAATGATTTGTTAATAGTTCTTTGGGAATTTCCTTAATGAGTTTAGATGTCTTTTGTATGGTACATGTGGGGGCATTTTGCAAATGGAGCTGAAAAAGAAAAAAAAAAAAACCAAAATGGGGCAAAGAGAGAGGAGAAAGAGCACCGAACCAAGGAGCAAGGTGTGGGCTGACGGCGGGTCCTGGTGGGCTGCAGCCAGTCATTAGCCGGGGACGCGCAGCAGCGATGCTCGGGAAGGGCCCTCCCCATCCCACACAGCCAGGGACAGCTGTCAGGGACTCAGATATTACACCTTGATCAGTCTGAGACAGTGACACCATTTTCTTTAACAAACACCAGCAGCTTTTCTTTCTCCTTTATTTTAACATTTCTCAGGGGTTGGATTCCCTTTCTTCTCCTGCTCTGCTGAGAGTAAAAGGAGCTTGTTAACTTGCTTAGATATTTTGACTGCTGATGCACTTTGGCCACTTGCCTGTGGTAACAGTGTCAAAGCATTACTTGGGATAATTGCTATATTTGCAGTCTGAAGAGTGCTCTGACTTAGTGTTCAAGCTGCTGAATAAAAAAGAAATTGTCATTTTGGAAGAAATCTGTGAATTACCCTCCCAGTTAAAAAAGCGCACAATTTTCAAAATGCCTTTTCCCCTTGTATTCAAGCATAATGTTATTCGGATAATTAACATTTTAATAAATCACTTAAAATATGAGATAGCAGCTTTAAAAGGCTTTGGTTTCAGTAGGGTTTTGTTTTGTTTTTATTTTTAGCTTTGGGGATTAACCACTATGGGGCTCTATTTCTTCATTCTGTACATACCCAAAAGTACCCACCGGTCCATGAAAACGCCACGCGCTTCTTGCTTGGGGTTTTCAAAGGATGCAGGATCAAGCCCATAGGTTTCGCCAAGTTTACTAGTCTTCCTGGTTACACACTTCGAACTAGTACTGTAGAATATCAGTGTTCTTGTAATTACGAAATAATCGGGATATTAAAAATATTAGTTACATTGTCAATCGTGTCTCAAGTCATACTGCGTATGGAAAGCCTGTGACAATTTTTTGATAGCCTTTCATTTAGTAAAGATGTGAATAATTTATACATGCTCTTATGACATCCATTTTCCGAGTGGAAACTGAGACTGTAATAGAATTTAATTGTATGAATGCGCTATAAGAGATGGCATCTTTAAACTATATCTGTTACGCACCACACCTTCCTGATACGTTTGTGCGTCTCGTCTGTCGTGCCGTCTTTTTCTCCGAAAGATTAGGGCAGACAGTGCAAGCAAGCTTTGGCCTAGGAAAAAGTCCAGATTTCTTGCAAACTCACTGAAAGCCCTCAAGGTTCCTCACATCCACCTTTAGCAAGGGCACCCATCAGGACCGTGTCTGGTAGCAGCAAGGGGTTGGAGTCCAAGGACCATGAGTCAGGTCAAGGGTGCCGTCAGCAGCTCAGGGCGAGCAGAGGAAGTGATGCTCCAAGCAAACGTTGCTTCTTGTGGCCCTTTATTTCAAGTTTGCCCCAAAAGCTCTGAAATATAAAATAAACAAAGAGGAAAGATATTTTCTGATAGTCTGCATCGTGTTTCAAATCCTACTCTTCTGGATTCACACTTTCAAAATTGCACTGGGTCTACTGTATCATAGCACCTAAGCGATATATATAGTACGCTACGTCTGTCTGGAAATCCATCATCTGGTATGATCTAGGGGACATCCAACAGGAGAAACTGAACGATGAAAGGCTTGAACGAACCTTTCTAATGCCCAGCCTCAGACCCAAATTAATCAGCCTAGCAACTACCAGCATTAGCAGCCCTGCTGCTATTCCTCCCTCACCTGTGTTAGGGTTCAACCCTGTTGCATCTGGCTCCTGCCATTTTATGGCCTACTGATAAACAGCTATTGCTTTAATCAAAATTACGTAGGTTGGAAGCCAGGACAGTGCTTGGCCCCAGGAAATCTTGCGAGGAAGCACCTAGTAAAATTACTCATCCTGCATTTTTCTGTGGCTCGTAGGCTTCAGTGCTCGCCCGCTCTAATGCAAAGTGAAGCATACTTTGTTCTACTGCCTCCAGATACCTTGTGTGGCTGCCTGATGCACTCTGATGTGCATTTTACCTGGCATTTGGGAGTATTTATTTAACATAGGCATGATTACTTCTCTTACGGTGTTAATTCTGAAAGATGCTGAGCTCTTCTGAAAAGTGCCGATTGCTCTACTGACAGACAAGGTGGCAAAGGGGAGAGGTACCTGGCATGGTGCAGGGTCCCAGCTGACGTGACCTGAGGCGGCTGTTGGGGATGGTTTAATGCGCATGACAAATTTCCTGCTAACAGAATTATTCGGGGGCCAGATTTTACTCTAGGTTGGGTGGATTTAAATTTGCAACTGTTCCGGAGGCTTCATTTGTTACTGGAAATTTCAAAGGTGAGTTAGGTCAGAATCTGGCTGCCTGTGTTTTGGGGTATGTTCTGGTCAGTGAGGGAAACCCTCTCCATTTTAACTCTTCCTTTATTTAATTCTTCCTTTATAATTACCTTTATGTTTTTAGAGGAGCTCTCTTTTTCCAATTGGCTGTCCTGTGCATTTTCAAACTACATTTGAATTAAAACAAAAAAAAAAAAAAAGAAAAGAAAAAGAAAGCAAAAGCAAACCAATACCAACCCCCTAAAACACACTAAAAAAAAAAAGAAACCACCCCCAAAAAAAAGAAATTCCAAAGGTTAAATAGTATGAAAGAAAAGCTCCTTTCTGTTAGGGTAGGATCACCCGGGCTGGGATAAGCCCCTTGCAATATTATACATATTTGAAACATGAGAGCTATTGTTTTGAAGCTTTACTATGTTATTGTCCTGCTTGTCTGAGTAAGAAGCGTATATCTCTGGTGGATGGAGGTTAGCTAAGTAAGTCATGCATAGATGGAATTTATTAAGTTTGCATGGTAGTGACAGCTGTGAGTGGGAACAGTAACTCTGAACGTGCCAAGGGCTGAGAAAGGGAAGGAATCTTCATATGTGTCTTAAAGGAAAACGGCGGGGTAATTGTGAAAGCTCTTCTAATCGCTCCATCTCATTACCAAGGGGGAAAGTCACTGAAATGATTTTTAAAGTGTAATAGTCTGGCAGGGGGCTGTCTTTGGACAATCTCACCAGGCAGATGAGGACAGGGAAGAGTCGGGTTCTGTTAAGAACCACTGAGAATCAGACAATTTAATACAACTCCATTCAAACAGAGCTATAAATACACACCAGTGCAACGTAGCAACTGGTTAAGTTATCTGTTAAATTGGCTAAAAATATTTTTTAAATATAGAATTCAGCCCCAGATCGCTTCCTAGCCATCAGATCTTCAGGAGTTTCTTGTGGAAACACTTTTTTTCCTCTTCTTCTTTTTTTTTTTTTTGCATTCCCTCTCTGCCTCCCGAGATGAAATTCACCTTCACTGCTGGATCATTAAAATGGCAGCTGTCACTTAGAGGGAGACAAATTCCAGTTGCTGGGGCTGATCCTGGCAGCGCCGTGCGTGCCAGTGGCACGCGGCTTGCTGGGACGGCCAGGAGAAAGGTCAGCCTGGCCTGCGAGAGCCAGGGCTGGGCTCCCCGGGGTGCCAGCCCAGGCACCACCAGGAAAGGGGGAAATAATTATTAATAGCCAACCTGATATTAACTCACCTTCTCCCCTCGTTTTTTTTTTTTTTTTTTTTTTGCTCTGGTTGGGGTGGATCAGGCCAAGCAACAGAACCCACCTGGGGCAGGGATGCTCCAACCCAAAAATGGTGTCAGGAGATGTCTCCTGCCTCCCAGTGCTGCGGTGAATGGCTATGGACCAGAATTTACTAACACGGCTTTTTAATGTCCTTTTGAAACCCAAGACCTTCCTACCAAAGTGAGAGGTGACCCCTTTGCACCTCCTCTGCCCCTGCCTTTGGTGCCCTCCCTCCTCTCGCCCTAGCCCCGCTGCACCCTCCGTGTACATTGTATATATCAAACATGCCACAGGATGGGCCCTGTCAATATATTTTCATTTGACATAGGTATAACGCTGACTGGCAGAATACGATACCTGCCCTGGTTTTTTTATAGAGCTGCTTTTTCCCTTTGTTTGATGCTATATATATATTTAAAATAGCCCTATCTTCATAGCTCTCAGCACCGTCCAGATTATTTTCAGGCAGATTAAAATGAATTGTAATTTTAGAGAGGCCTTTAAGTGGCATCTTTTAATTTTCACTTTTTCCAGGGCTTTTGTTGCAGCCTAAGACTGGGTTTACAGTAGGTTAAATCCATGTTCTTAATGAAGCACTTCTTGCTCTCTGTTTTTTTTTTTTTGTTGTTAGACCACATAGGATATGTTCTGTTGATGTGTGGGGAGTTATGATTAGATGAGAATTTACCTCTGAGGAAGCTCAGATTATCGCACATAAAGCATCAGAAATAGAAAAATGATGTGCACAACCATGAAAAAAACAATGGATCTTATCTTTAGGTTTTTTTCCTAATCACCCTCCAGCATCACTACAGCAGTTAAGTTGCCTCAGGGCTCGCTAGGATTTATAGTTTATTATAACATTGATAAAAGCAGCTGAGCGAACAGTGAACTGGATGTTCGGTAAATATTAGTTTGAATTCATGGCAGAATTTTGATTCGATGTGTTCACGATTCTCCTGTATTTACACAGTTCACTGCAAAATTGCACTGCATCGACTAGTTTGACAAATCGTGTGTACGTGTGTGTGCTTTTTTCCTGAGTAGATGCCTGAACTAACCCGTGTAGATCAAACAGCTCTTGTTGTGGCTGAAAACACAGTTTGAAGTTGATGTTCTGTCTGCCACATGAATTACATATTTCAGTTAATAAGCTATGCAAATGGTGAATTTTATGTTCGGCTTTTGTAGTGTTGACTTTGAGTTTTGAATAACATCCAGGCTAATAGTTTGATGGTGAAATTAGTAAATAATTGGGAATAGCAAATCATTGTTTTTGTGATCTGTCAGTGAATCATTTAGATAAAACTGTTCCCCGTGAATTGTTTTCTTGTCTTATATTTTGACACTTGATGCCACATCATTAAGGGATTACCCCGAGGAGCTTTCTCTTGATGTGCAGGGGAGTAAAACCAAGCCCCCAACAAGAAGCCCAGTGCTGATGGGAATACCAGTACTACCTTAATGCTACCTAATGGATGTTACCTCCATGGATTTATTAATCCCATTGCACCTAAATAATGGAGGAGAAGTGATGCAATACCCTTCACCCCTTGTTCTCTGTGGCTCGCCTGTGCTGGAGTCTGAAAGTAGCTTCTCGCAACCCAAATCCACTATTTGATGGGAATTTTAGTATTTGTACTTTTTCTAGGCATGGTCAAAGTTAAGAAGTCCTGGGTTATACTCTTATAAGAAAGGAGATGAAATAACACAAAAATTAAACCACAGTTTTAATTCCACGTCATTTTTTAAAAGTCATAAATGGAAAGCTGCTATAAATCCCATTATGAAATGAGTGGCTACAACAGGTTATAAAAACACTGAGTACCCTGTAACGAGCCTGTCGGTTTGCCTGTGGGTAGGGAGGCAGAAGATCATGCCGGGCCTGACGCACGCCGTGAGCCCATGCACGGACGTGACGCACGTGCCCGACCTGCCAGAACGCTCTCTGCTCCCCAGGGCCAGGCCATGCCAAGCGGTGCCACATCTGGGCACAGCTGCACGGCAAAGAAACCTCCATCGCCTTCCTGAGAGCCGTTTGTAAGCTCATTAGAATAAATAAATAAATACATGTAAGGGAAAAAAATCGCCTAAAATCCCAGCTGATCAGGTCTTGCTGGACAATTTAGGAAAAATGCTCATATTCTACCCATTTTAGCAGAGGGGAGGGTTTTCTTCCAGGGTTTTCCAGGCCAAGAAAGTCTGTTGGTGCTGTGAACCAAAGAAGGAAGAAGTAGAATGCCCCTCCCCACACACCCCTCCAGCTCATGCTTCTCTAAGTTAAATCACTTATCCGTGTTTCACCAGCCTTTATCAGAGTTTGTACACTTGCTCCAATTAAATTATTTTTTCTTCAGGGGAGCTTGCGAGGCACTTACATAAATTCTCTTAATTTCTGAGTAATGCAGTCCTGACAATCACTTAAGACAGTATAGTTGATACCGCTGTCAGGGAAGACTCTTTTTCAAAAGAATGTTTTTATAGAATATCACTGTGACACTTCGCTTAGATGGATGTCTTTAGCAGAATTTGATTAATGTAATGTAATAAAAGAGATGCACACTAAAGTGTCTGTACATGTCTTGTTAAGTATGTTTGATTCATTATATGTAGTTCTCCTCACTTCTTTTCTCTTTCCTCAGTTCATTTTTTATCATTTCAATAATATATCTATAAATATGAAAAAGTTGGCAGTTTCTTTGACATATATGGCTATTAATTCATAACTCTAAAAAATTGTATCTTTCAACTTGTCACTTTAAAGCTTGTACAGTTTATTACAGTAAGTAACCTGTGTTGGAAATTAGATTTTGAACTTTAGCAAGGAGATAAATAAGCTTGTGGACATAGACGTTATGGAGAAGATACCTAGATATAGTGCTAGAATAAAATTGCATGAAAAGATCACTTACTTGAAGACGATAATTTCCGCGCTCCCTCAGGATCACATTAAGATTGCATATTGGAAATGGGCTTCAGCTTGAATTCCAATAACTTTAATTCCTAGAAATGGTGTTACTTCAGTTAATCCTTTTCCTTGGGTGGGTGTGTTTGTCTCACTCTGTAGGCCAATAACATATATCAGCAGCACACAATTTCACTAAATATATGAAATTTACTTTAGAAAGACTCCTGAAAATTCATCTAGGCCAAGCTTTGTTTTTCCTTTTGCAGCATCCATTGATCTGGGGAAGAGAAAAACCTGGAAAAATTTTATATCTTTGTTACATACTGTATGACAACATCTAAAGTGAACCAGGTTAGTTATTCCCCAATTGGCCAACTACGTCATGGAGAAGCAAGGATGGTCCTTAACTCCTTAACTTTTTTGCTTTGCTTTGCTTTGATAGCAAAATAGCCACTCTGTCTGCTTTCTAGTTAGTTTTTAGTCTATTTGACTTTTTTCAGAGCATGCCTTTGACCGCATCAGGTTTTGGACTGCAGAGATTGTTTGCGCTGAGGTTTCTGCAGCTGGGCTGTCTTTTTGTGTGAAGGCTTCTCAGGACTAATCTGGACTTGGGAGACTTTCTTAGGTGAGTTAAGCAGAGCAGGAGCTCCTGAGCTGGATGTCCCTGGTGATACAGCCCAGCAGGACAGCGTCAGCCCTCCTGGTGTGACCATATAGAGGGTCTACATGGGCAAAGCTTGGACGAGCGAGCCACAGGGAGAGGAACGAAGGTAGGATACAACCACTCTGCAAAATTATCTCTATCCTCCTGCCAGCAGGATTATTTAATTTGGTTACGGCAGGGCACGGGGCGCTGCTGCCTTGAGCTCGGCAGGCAGAGCGCGTGAGGAGCTCACACCGCCGACACCCAGAGCACAGACCACATGAAACGGGGGGTGGGTGGAAGCATGTGCCCTGGGGCCCGGTGGCGGATGGAAGGTGGGTTTGTTGGCAGCAGAAAATACAGAAGTCAGGGGAGCCCAGGAGAGATGGGAAACCGCACAGTGTAACTGCTACGCAGGTTTACAAGTCATGGGGAGCCTGAGGATTACACAGCGAGCAGGGTAGATGCGGTGGGTAAAGATGTGTGAAATCAAAGCTCCCAAGTGAGGACAGCTGGACCAGCCACAGGAACAGGGAGGTGAGGAAGGTGGAGATGCAACAGAAGACGTGCAGTTTGGTCCACAGAGTAGGCATGTTTCGCGGTCACGTTTTCTGCAAAGCAGGGGCTTCATTACTAATGTTCTGCCCTGGTTTCTGTTAGACCAGGGCATGTGGCGTTGGCAACGCGTAGCCTCAGAGTGCGGTTGCATTAACCAAGTGCATGTAGTAAACAAGATCAAAAAGGAGGCAGGGGGATTCACTTTTGAGAAGCGTTCGAGCTTCAGTGTTTTCCAAAGCTTTGAGGAAGCACACGTGGTTCCCTGGAAGCCACAGCTGATTGCCGTGGGTTCCCTGCAAAGGGAACTGAGTGTTCACAAAACAAAGGTAGGGTCCTGGGATGAACACCGGACCAGCTGCACATACACTAGCAGTGATAACGTATGTGATGTGGGGAAAAGATGGCAGCATTAGGTACCACCACCCTGGAAAATGCTGGCTGGTAAACTGGGAGTCGTGCCATGCCCAAGAGCTTGGAAAGCTACTCCAAAGCTGGCCCTCCACGATGCAGTCGCATCTCGGATGCTGAAGTTCCTGTCTCCTGTGCAGGGAAGACAGTCCTGCCAGAGGTGCACAAGGACGAGGTGAACTCTCTTTGCTCATAACTTTAACTGTGATTAACCAGCCAGGTAAAGAAAGCCCAGCAGGCTTCTCACCTTGAACAAGCGGTATCTCAGGGGAGTCAAACCAGCTGCATGGACTCCTGTCAGCACACTTGTCTTTGGGGGAATCATTTGTTTTATAAAACCAGATCGCCAGATCTCTACAGCAGAAGGAAAAGGGAGAAAAAAAAAAAAGGTTTTGAATGAAAATGAACAAAACTTCTAGGAGTGAAGAGCTCCTGTCAGTGATAACCTGCAATGTCTGCGCATGAGCAGCTGGGATAGGCACCTGAAATAACGAGTGAGCAGCGGGAGAGAGGACCACTGCTGTAAGAAAAAAACTTCATGGACTTGCTCACCGCAGTGTGAGCACCGCTAACCTCCAGGATAATTTTCAGGGGTTGACAAGTATCCTGGTTTCTCTGGGGAGTTTTCACCAGGGAAATTCATCTCACGCTTTGGGTGCCACAAGCCCCCCCTGCTCCTCCCTTCGCCTGGGTTTCAGTTCCCGAATGTTCCTGTCCCGCACAGATGTACTAGCACCCGATGCCAGCAGGGCGATTTACTGCCTGCTTCGTGCTTAAAGCTGCTGTGATTCACCACACCTCTTCTCCACACCTATCCTGCCCGAGGGGCTGGAGTCGGCAGCGGGTGCTTTGAGCGTGCTGGGTTGCACGCAGGGGTGAGGAGGCACCATGGGCAAAGGGTTTGCTACAGGAGAAGGTCAACATTGAATATTGCCTTCTCTGGACTTGTGATAATGATTTGGATTCAAATACCTGACATCCAGGAAATGACATTGCCCCTGAATGTACAAAGGTTTTTCCAATCCTCTTGAAACTATTGCACTTCAGTATGAGCAGGTGTGTAAGAGCAGCAGCAGCACGTTTGAGATCCTAGGGGCTGCTCAGAAGGTGCTTTACCCAGCAGCTGCTTTTATTCTCTTCTTGAATCTACCACTAGAAAGTGGTTGAGACCCAGAGGAGCATCCTCAGCTGTAGATACACAACGATTTGGGATGTACACACTGGGGAGGAAATAGCCAGTTTCTACTGATAATCAGGTAAAAGACTAGAAGATAGTTCTCCCTAAGTAAGTATGTTACCCATAGGCAAAACTATATGGGACTAGCATGAAAACCAGAGATAAGTGATTAGGGTGCCTGCTCACCCTAGGCGGAGGATTATTATGGGTCTCAGTAGACGTACACGTGTAAGCATCACACACCTCACCTGCTGATTTAGGTGACTTGGCTTCACTCGGCTTGTGGACTTTCATGAACCTCCTTCATGTGCATGGTAGGGGAGAGCCTTGGCACTTAGCTCAGCATTGCTGAGGCCTCCTGGCCAAGGCGTGCTGCTGGCACAGGTGGGGCTGCAGCCTGCAGCAGCACAGGTGCCTTCACTTGGCCATGACTGCAGGGAGGTGACCAGCACAGGAGCCGGCCTCTCCCATGTCTTGGGTTGTGGGAGGAAGGAGAGAAGGAAAGAAGAAAGAATGCACTAATTTTTATGGTAAAAACTGCTGCTGGAGGTGGGAAAACAACATTGAGGTAATGTGCTGTGGTAGCTTGTGATCTTTTTGTGTTTAAAAAACAAGCAGTGGAATCTGAATTTCTTTATTGTGCTGGAGAAGAGCTGGAGTGGTTGGTCTTGTGCCTGTTTAGTGTTAGAGTCCTGGTCTTGCTGTTTGTTTTCGTTCCTTCAAACAAATCTCTTGAATATCTTATTAAATCAAGGAAATAAGGTTGCTTTAAAAGGAGTTATTGCATTTACTTGTGTGCTTAATTGTTCTTTTGATACTCGCCAAGGTACACAGTTGCTTTGAGTAATATTTGTGGTCTGATATCTCTTCTTTCTGTGCACTGTGAGCAAGGACTCCCACTTGTGTGTTAGCTAGTGGGGCTTATAGGATGGGAAGAAATAATTGGTGCAAAATTGCTGTAGGTGTAGAGCCTTTGCACGTAGTTAAGGTTGAAGGCATTACAACGGGCTCTCAATGTTATTTTATTACAAGAGAAGTGGCTTTCCTTCTGAAAATTGTCTGTTCCACAAGCAAAGTTAAAAGAAGAGTGTGGAAAATACCTGTGCTGGGTTCATTCAAGCCCCATACATGCAACGAGTCAGGTATTTTGTCTTTATACGCTGAGCTGCGAGCTAATGGGAATATGCTAAAAACAGTTAAGCTGGAAAAAATAAACCCTTTCTGATTGTTGATCCTGAAAGCATGGGGAGCTGACCTCATATCAGACTGGAAGGGGATGCCCAGCTGTGTGCCTCCAGGAAAGGGGAGGAAGAGCTGGTTTGCTGCCTGTGGCCAAGGCACAGGTTACCGAGCACCAGGGCGGTGAACGGTTTGAAAATGAGGAAGGGGTGTTGCAGGGTATAACATTTCTTCTGGAAAGAAGGGTGTGTGTTGTGGTGAGAGCACAAGGAGGTCAGGCAAGAAAACCGTAAACACCTCTCCGACTGGGCTGTTTCCTTCCCTGTTCCCTCTGCAGCACTGGCCTCCCCTGTTATCCCCAGCAAGAAGAGAAGTGAGAATTAAAACGTGGTGTATTTGGGGGTGCTGGTGTCCCTGCTGCACCTGCTCAAGTGCTGAGCCGCAGGTGTTTGTGGCCACGTTTGTGCTACTGCGAGGGCAGGGTGAAGGGCTGTAGCCCTCGGAGCTGTGCACGGGATGGCTGCACCGCGTTTGGGGTGCTGGAGAAACCTCGGGTGCTGCAGGGATGCTCTTCACATCACACCAGGGAGACGGCTGAATGCAAAGCCTTTTTATGTGTTTGCTTGCTCTAGCCCCCAGTTTATTGCTCTGCAATCCCCTTCCTCCCCCCCCCCCCAGAATGAAAATTCATGGTTTATCAAACCTCATTTTTTCAAAGTGCCTGTGCTGCCTTTCTAAGTTTAGTCTTCTCTCTTAATTGCATGCCAAGTTGGGGAAAGGGGGGGAGAAATTGGTTAATTGATTAGTAATTTAGTCTCTGGAGATATGCTTATTTAAGAAATCTGCCGGAGTTATATATGTCAAATGATTCACATAAAAACAACATCAAGTGAATCATATTTAAAAATGACATAATTGCTATTAAACTTAGAAGCCATATGTGTGGCTGAGGAAATTACTTTATTGGCTTTAGCAATTCTTTTATATTTCTTCCCAAAGCCGGTTATACTCTTGTGAACAGACAAGGCATGTTTATGTGTAGGAAAATAGCCCCTACGTGTGTTATTTGGAGATCTGTTAATTCAAGGAAGTAGGTGCATTTTCCAACAGTGCAGGAAAAAAACCCAAATTCTGAGTGTTGGGAAGCTGAGAAAGGGGTCTGTTGCTTTTTCTTTTTCTCATCAGCAAGATTAAATGGCAGCTTTTGCAATATGCACCATCTGAGATTTTATTGCTCTCTGTTATTTTTGGTACTAGGAGGGAGATTAAATGAAATCCGGGATTATTTCAGATGGTGTTAAACTTTTTATTGCTCATTTCTGCCATCAGGCTCAGACTGACCCAGTTGGATGGGTCATCAGAGAAGGTGGCCTCACCTCTGCGAGCACCCAGACAATTAATTCCTCTACCTACATGTTGTCTTACAGGAAAGTTGAATATAGCAACAGCAAAAGTAAATATAGCTACTAACACAGCTAGCCTTTTATTTGACTTTACTCAGTTCTCAGAAGTCTGTTGTGTGCTGAACTTCACATATGCAAACAGTATTTTACGTGTGGCTCAGCGTCCGTATAGCTTCTGTGCCATCGCAGGCTTGTGTTGCTTTACTGAGTGTTTTGGAAGCTTATTTTTATTTATCTCTTTAAGACTACTTAAGTAAACCTAAACTGCTAAAATATTTTGCATTTCTTTTATCAGGAGATTAAAAAGAAGGCCTTTTTTTGACTCTGTATTTACTTCAAATCTCTACGTTAAAAAAATTAGCTTGCTACAGCTGACTTGATGCTTGTTACTGATGGTTTCTTCATTTGTATTCCTTTTTATAGGGTGGTGCCTTTTACATTAGTCACAGCCCTAGACACGTTGATATATGCAGTAAGGAAGGCTTTAGGTGGTGGTGGTGATGAATAGCTGTTGTAGCACTCTTCTGCAGTTAATCTTGGGATGAAGGAAAAAATTCTGGTCTTGCTTCTGCAGGTTTCAGAGGTCCTGCTTGTCTTCGGGGTGGGTTTTGTAGGTTCACGAGCATGGCTGCCAGCTGGTGCCAGCGCAGTTTTAGCTCAGGACATTAGCAAGTCCCCCTTGACGAAGAGGAGGGGTCAGTAGGCAGCTATTCAGCTTTGACAGGGTGCCTGTGTCATGGCACTGAGGGATGGAGCATCTGTTGTAGCTTACGTGATGTGAAGAAAGCCCCCTCGTATTTTCTGTAATTAGTTGCTGATAAATCGAGTTGTAGAAGCCACACGTTAAAAACTATCCCAGGGGCATGTCATTACGAGCTGTATTTGGTTATGTTTGGAATAACGTTGCCCATGGTTTGGGTACCCTGACTGTCCCACGGTCTGTCCTCCCACGTGTGGCGCTCAGCAGCGAGCCTGAGCACACGCCGCTTCCACTGCGGGCGTCTGGGCTGGCCTGGCACGAGCAGGGGAGCTGAGAAAATGGGGGTTATACTGTCCTGAACTGGCTTTTTCCCTGCTGCATGTGTGTCTAATCTTGCTCTGAAGTCACCGATGTAAGAGGAACGAGCTTGGGATGCAGTGGCCAGTGCAAAACTTCTGTGATGGGAATAACAATTTAGCCTGGAAACACACAGTGCTAAAGAAACCCTGTGGCTCTGACTCAGCCACCCTCTTGTTTTCAGCCCTGGCATGGGAAACCTAAACCCTTCCCCTTGCCTGTGCCTGCTGTCCCTTCTTTCCCCTCTAGACCTTCAGCCTTTCACCGAACACAGGCTGGGAGCTCATTCTGGGACTGTTATCTAGGAGATGCTGGTCGTTTGGGCAGGACTGCCACTGAACTTGTCAGTAAACATAAAGGGCTTTTGTTTCAAAAAGTAAATGCAGCTGGTTTGACTAATTATTCAAGAAAAGAAAAGGGACGTCAGGCTAGGTAGGGAGCTGCAAAGCAACCAATATTTCTAAAGAATATTCTGACTTGTTGCTCCTTAGAAAGTTTACATGTCCGAATGGAGAACTGGTATCAGTGGCTATGAATCTTTTTTTGATTTTGGGAGCTCTTACTCATTTTTGTCTGAATTCAGGTTCAGAGCTGAGTCATTCCTTCTGCTCTTCTTCCCCCGGCGACTTTTCCATGCTGCTTCATTTTTCCCAGATAGACGTTACTGGAGCAAGACTCTGCTAACCGCACCGCAAGCAGTGAAAACAGTGTATGATTTCCTTGGGAGGAGGAGAACGTGCCCCGTGTGCGTTTCTGCGACACGTACTGCGATCACACGAATGGTCTGTGCTTTAGGGAAACAGCTCAGGGTAAGGTGTGGGAGAGGCAGAGGCCATTAGCGTCGCTGGATTTACCGCTAGGTCTGGCTAAAGAGGAAATAACGAACGCATGTGGTGTAATCTTCGCTCTGGTGCTCGGTTTAGCAGCGCAGAAGGTTGAATGGGGGCTGAAAGAACCGGTGTCAGGAGCTGTTCCTGGGTGGTTTATATTTTCACCTTGTTTGGTATTGACACAGCACGGGATAGCATGAGTGAGATGGAGAGAAAAATGCGTTTCAGAAGAGGAAAGGGGCCCCTGTATAATGAAGAGTTCAACCGAAATAAGTGTGGGGGGGGAAATTTTCTTTGCATGCCAGATTTCTTGCCACTTTCAAGCTAATCCTTTCAGTTCACTTCAATAAAGTCACTGAAGTAGCTTAGAAAAAGAGAGAAAAAGATCTTTGATATGCTAGATCAACCAAAGTTTAAAAAATCTCTCTTTGTATATGCCATTTATAATGCAAATCTCAAGTTGGCGTTTTAGGCTCACTTACTGCTGTTACTGAAGTACCTTGGAATACAAAGTCTGGAGATGGAGGGAGATCCCAAATGACCGAGCGCCTTCAATACTTCAATAATAAATTTCAAAAAATTACATTTTCTGATTTCTGTAGACACCTTCTACCTCTGCAGTGTTTGTGAGAGACAGAGGAAAAGGGAATATTGCTGTACAGAGGCTAAAGTTACTGGTCTAAGTCTCCTGGGAATTTGAATTCAGCTTTGCCAGTGTGTCCCCAGAAAGGATTTGACCCTGGCTGAGGTATCCTGTGACTTTCCTCCTACCAGGGAGAAAGCGTATGTACTAACGACGTTTCCTTAGTCAGTGAGCAACCGGTTAAGTATTCTTTTGGAAAGAAGCCTAATTTCTAAGAGTTGCCTTCCCAAATATATAACCTGATTTTTTCCCTTGTGTTCCCAACATTTAAGCACTGATTAAATGTCACCAAAGATAATAGGAGAAATGCTCAAGACGGCCAGCCTATTTTAAAATAGCATGGGCATGCTTAAAGCAATAAGTAATTTTGCCTCTGTTACACAGTGTGTTTAATGCATATTTAAATTAATCTGTAGACAACTTTCAGCAAGCTGGGTCTGAAAATGAGTTATCTTTCTAACTGGGGATATTGGGGGATTTGCCCTGCTGAACTGCACACAACCGCCCCGTGAAAGGTGACTATCAAATGGGTCGGCTGTGGCCTCCCGTCCCACCCGTGCTCCGCAGCGGGAGCGAGGCTGTTGAGACGATCCTGTCCGCCTTCTGAATCCTGGTGTTGTGGTATCGTAAGGGCAGCGGGGTAACTCTGGTCTGCAGTGCATAACCCAGCCTCGCGCGCTGTTTCCAAACCTTGTTTTCTCTTGGTGCTATGTAATGAGGGCAGAGGCAGGTTTATTTATGATGATTTACAACTTGGTTTGCTGGGAACTGTCTTCTCACCACAGACCTGCAATGCAAGGCATTGATTTAAGGAACTGGCCAAGCACCTACAATTTCCTCAAATACTGTGGTGTTTAGAATTACTTTATAACTGTCTTCTACTGCTGCTCTCTGGAGCATCTGCCCATGATACCCGTGTCATGTGGAAGTCGGTAGCACCCTTCCTAGGGTTGTGATTCACTTGGTAGGTTAGCTAGCATGGAGTGGATTTGTCCTACTCTGTTAACTATTTCTAAGTATCATTATGCTACAGACATAATTGCGAATAAGGAAACATAGCTGGGAAGTAAAATGGACCTTGATGCAAGAATTAGTCTTCCCTTCCACCCCCTGCTCGGTGCCAATGTCCTCTGTGTCCATTGAGAAACCACTATGGCATAAGAGTTGAAGCACGGTTCAGGGGAGCAGCAAAGAAAACGTATCTTCTGGGAGTCAAAGTGTCAAGATCATGGTTTTATTTTATTTATTTTCCCCACTCTGTGTTGTGGTTTGTTTTTTTTTAACTGCAAATATCGCTGAAATGCTGACTATAGCGTATGACAGACTGTATTCACTGAAGGTGCTAGTCTTTTATTTTGAGAGGTTTGAAAATGTTTCGTTGAATCTGGGGAACGATGGGTGGGGGGAAAAAAAAAAAGAGGAATAATGTGTGTCCTCTAACTAAGCTGTTACTGATTAGCTTAGTGCAATGTACAGATTAAGGGCCTGATCTAAAGACCACTGGGGTCAATTGACTGAAGTGGACTTTGAATCAAGTCTTATGAGCGTTCAGCGTATGCTGTAGTGGAGGGTGATGGAGGCGAGCACAGCACACTTTCCTCTCCAATAAACCTGAAATACTCCAGCTGAAATTCTAGAACAGAGCTGGTACTCTGGCTTGTATTGAAAAAACCCTAAAAGGATTGTATGAGGGCTATTTTTAATAAGTAATGTGAGAAATATTCGGCTAAGAGCACAGATTATTAGTAGCATCTCAGGAATGTGACTTTTCAGGTGTAGGAACTGGCATTTCAGAGTTTCTTTTTGGACAAAAGGGCGTTTCATCAAGCTTGCTGCTTTTGAAAATTCTGTGATCTAAGTCTACTAGATTACGTGTTTTCCCACACGATGGTGATTCTATTGCCTATTTCAGTCTGCTACGGGAAAACTCGAGGGAAAAATATAAATAAAATATGCCCAAGCATGCAAGTCAATGATCTGTGTGTTAAGCCTATTGGCACATACAAGACAATTTTATTGCATGACCTACTGGTTAAAAACATCAAAAATATAAGTCAAGTCATTTGAAGAACTGCTGTTTAGTGAGTTAGAATGAATGAAGTCTTTATTGAGTACATGCTTCCAGATTCATCACTGGTTCTGTTCTAGTCATGCCCTATCCCAGTCTTAACTGCCCCAGGCAGTCTTTTTGAGGCCACTTGACCTGCCAGTCATATTTCAGAAACTACTGATATAGTACTTGCTGATTTAGTTTAGATTCCAAACAGGCTAGCTGCTGGATTACAGACTAATGACCCATCAGATGCTAAAGGCAAAGGCTTAAAGTGCACTAGTGAATTAAGCCTCAACATTGTCTGAAGGGAAGAATTTATTATGTCATTAAACTTGATTCAATAAGTTTCATTTCTTTAGATGCATTGCACTAAGCAAGAAGCAAGGAATTAATGCAACTGAGAGCTACCATTTTGATTCCATTCAGGTAAAGCATTGATATTCAGGTATAGCATCAAGGGATGCCATTTTGTAGAATTTTAGCTATATTGACAGAAATGATAGGTTGAGAAAATTCTGTATAGCTGATTAACCAACCATGGACTCGTCAAACTAGGTTCACTTGAATATATGCTTCAGTTGGTAAATACATAGGAAAGTGAGGTTTGCCTGACTTGATGAGACCCTTGGTGAGTTTTCAGGGGCTTTCCATCAAATACCAAAGCCTCGGTGGTGTAAAGATATTAGTAGTAAGTTATAGATGGCACTGGGAGTTAATGCAAAACTTAATACAAGCACATAATGTGATGAGTCAAATGGGGATTGCAGCTTGCCTCTCAGAAGACTGTTACAGTGATCGGAAGGAAAAATCCTGCATAATGCAAAGATCACTTTAAAACATAAAAAAAAATAAACATTTGGTGTTTTATCTATCTGCATATGTCTCCTCGTCGTGTTACAGCAACAGAAAAAGTGTTTATAAATAATAACAAAGATACTTTGGGAAAATGTTAGGATATCTGCCTGTAGCTTTTGTCACTCATCTCTCGCAGTATCTGATGAAGTTCTTTTGAGTTATTCAAGATGTTTTTATGTTGTAGAGGTGATCACATTATCAGGAAAGAAGTAAAAGGCAAGAAGCAATCGGTTGCTTTACTGGAATTCTTTTATATCAGACAGGATGGTGAAAGTGTACATTTGAGTTTCAAAATCAATTTAAAAATGGTTAGATTATATTTTCAATAAACTATGTATTTTACTCCAAATGTTAAGTTGCACTGAGACTTTGTGAACCATATATATTTATATGACAACAGGTCTGGGATTAAGATTTTCTTTTTTATTAGAAGATTTTAATCACTTTAATACAATTCATAATAAAAGGGAGTATTTAATATTCTGGTCTCAAAATTAAAATTGACCTAATGGGCTGATTGTTTCTTCCTTTAAAGAGACTGTTCTTTCCCTAAAATGTGATAGCTTCTCTTTGTGAGTTAAAGAAGTGGTTAAAGGTCACTCTGATTTATGTTCATACACAGCCCTACTTTTTTCTTTTCTCTAACACACTGGAAAGAGAAAATTCACTGCTGTGCTAAAACTTTCTGCTGTGATCGGAATGATTAAATTCTACAGATAGTGTGTGTATATACACACACACATGAATTCACCTTTATCGTTAGGCTTCTAATGAAAAACATATATAATTCAGCTGACCACTGCAAGATTGTAATCTACTGGGTGGGCTTCTGAAAAACTAAAGCCTGGAAATTCATACAGCTCCAGGAGATTCAGCAGAATATCCAAGATGTTTTTCACCTTCCCTTCCTATTAGAACTCACTTAATTAGTGTGATAGTACTAAGTAGGTGGCCCATAAGTTTTGTCAGACCAGTATGAAGCTCAGCTTTACCTGGTTTAGGGTGGTGTTTTTTGTTTTCATACTTGTGTGTGTGTGTGTGTGATTTTGAATGAAATGCTCTGCCAGAAATCAAGCAAAAGGACATACTTCAGGACATGCTGGGACAGTGTAGATCAACACAAAGACTTTCATTACTTAAACCTGTGTGTTTGGGACCAGAATGAGCACTTCAACAGCCGGACGTTTGCGAAAACTTTGCGAGGACTTGATTTAGTGTTTGTAAAACAGATTCTCGAGTCTCGGAAGCTGCTCTGTGGTGGACTAGTGGCGGAGTTGGCTTTTCTACCGTCCTTGGTGGGGGCGTTCTTGTCAAAGGCCCAAACTGGGGTCACCTGCAGTGCTCTGTGTGGACATCCTCAGCCTTGTTTT
This sequence comes from Phalacrocorax aristotelis, assembly GCF_949628215.1. Lineage (NCBI taxonomy): Eukaryota > Metazoa > Chordata > Aves > Suliformes > Phalacrocoracidae > Phalacrocorax > Phalacrocorax aristotelis. The sequence continues at coordinate 4,535,311 of NC_134280.1, read as the reverse complement.
TCTTACCCTTCTCCACTGAAAACACCGGGAAGCTCTGAACTGGCAGTATGAAAAGTAATCAAATTCTAGTATTGGGCTGAAAGGGCAGCATATGCTATTTAAATATGGATGGGTCTATATTTACCTTCAAGCTTCATCTGTGGCATCTTATACTGGTTGCACGGAGATGCTACCCCCAGCCAGCGTGGCAGGACTTCTTTCTCGGCGTGCTCTTTGCATCCTGTCAAGTATGGCCCGTTCTGGCCCAGTATGGGAGGAAACTGCTTGCTAGAGTTCAAATTGCAGATGTATTTCAAATTTATGGGACCTTCCAGATACCCGGTGTGTGTCTGTAAGTGGCCAATGAGGGGTTCCTCCCAGGAAGGAGGGGTAATGCTGGCTGGGGAGGAGAAGGGTGAAGAATGAAAGAGGGGAATGTGGAGCCACAGGTGGCCTCAGCATGCTTTTCCCTCTCCTTTTGTGAGTTAAAACTGTTGAGCAGTCCTATAGCTGGTATGGGGAGGGCCATAAAAGCATTAGAAACTGTTCCTCCCACTTCCAGAAAAATCTCTGTATTTCAAAACATCCAGCATTTCCCTTTTTGGCACTGAATCTGGATATATAAATGGGGACCTGAGGCTGATGAGAGCAAAATCCACTCCTGACGTCTCCTGATGACTCCATGTAGTCTTGACACAATCTCTGTCTGTTTTCCCTAACTGTGTAACAGGGGTAATATTTAACTAGCCTGTGGTGGTGTTAAGTAGTTATCGCTTCTATAGTAACATGTTTATTATTGATCCCACGTCTGTTCCTTGCTGACTTGGGCAATGTGTACTTGCCTGCTGTATTGTATAGTTAAGTGAGTGTTGTCAAGTGGCTTCCTCTGCGTGGCAGAGATGTGACAAACCGGACTTGGAAGTTGGGGTAGTAGAGTATTAGGAAACAAAATATGTAGAAAGAGAGATTTTTCACCAGTTTTTGACTGCACGGGCAGCGTTACTAATCTTTCCTGGGGAATAGTTGCAGTCTTAGAGGCCACTGGAAAAGTGAGAACCCAAAATAGCTTTTCCCATGAATGGTACATGGGCAGAGTAAGAGAGCAGGGCAACACTGCTTGAAGACCACGTTAAACTCTTCTTTCTCTTTAAAACTTGTCCCATTTCAATCAGTATTTGGAAATTTTAACCCAGACTTAATTTTTTTAAATAGCATTACAAATACTCATTAATTTATCTTCTTTGACTACTAAACACATATCCTGCAAAAGAAATGAGCCAAGAGGGAAGGACAAAATGTCCTTCTAGTTTCCTGCCATCATCATACTGTACACCACTTTGTTGTCCTATAAAAACATGAGTAAAAAGATTCCTGCTAGCAAATACATATTTGACTTGTGCCAGTTAGGCTGTTCTCCTCTATAGTATTTCTTCAGCCTTTTCAGAATATACTATTCCAAAAATACTTTCATGTTTGGAGAGCTTTTTCAGTGTAATCTTGCAGGAAAGGAGATGGGATTTAAGCAATTCTCCCATTTTACAGAAGGTGAAACTGAGGCATGAAGAACCACAGTTGGTCAATTTTTTTTTTTTTTATATTGTCCAGTAACAAAAAAAAGAGGTCTCTTCCTGGAAACTAAATTTGCATCCTGTTTGTATGGGACTGAATATGGATTGCCTTGGTCTCCTGTTTTAAAAAGGTTTTCCCCTTCTGTATGGAACCAATCCAAGTTTGTTGCTAAAGGTATATTTTATTTATATACGTGTGATTTATGTGTACTTGGCATCTGTTTAGTAAAGCGTGTGTGTGTATATAGTATTTGCCATTGTTCGCTGTAGTCCTCAGTCCTTGTTTTCAATTTAAGTATCTTTAAAACTTATCTCGCTCACAAATCTGGAGAGCCAGTTTAAAGGAAGTGTTGGGGGGGAACCCACCTTTACTCTGTGTCAGGTGGTTTTTTTTCCCAGCTGTAGTATAAAGGTTATCATCAGACCTTAGCAATGGGAGGAAAGCTAACCACGAGGACAAGAAGCTAAAATGATAGAATGTGGTGTTGTTTTTTGCAGTGGATGACTAATTTCAGAAAGGGAGTTTCAGTTACCTATTTCATAATGCTTCATTTGGTTCCAGGTATTTCAGGTAGATTAATAGCCTGATATAGCGTGCCCAGTGTGAAATCAGTGATGCGGTAGTGTTACCTTGGATGCAATAGGTACAAGGTACAAACTTCATATTCCTGTTTTTCTCTTACTTGCATTCTGTCTTCCACCTTTTGGTAAATTTTAAACACACTTTGCCGCTCTAGCAAGGCTGTTATTGGGTTTGCTTGAAAAATTAGTACAAACCAGTTACTGAAAAGGGGAACTGGTCATTATTTTGGAGACTAGGTTGACACATCAAGGAGTTCTTGACTGTTCTAAGTATTTTGCTTTGATTTGCTTTAGTAAAATATCCATTAATCAGATACTAAAGGTGGAGTATGATATGTATTGTGTTTATCTACCCATAGAGCTTAAACATTTTTGCCACTCCTGCTGCCTTTGTTTGCTTCTCAACCTCTGCTCCCCCACAAATGGCAATGCAGAAAGATATCTGTGGCTGACTGATGAATATTATAAGGGCGATATGCTCTCAGAAAAGGAATGTCTGGAAGCTTCTAGATGTGGCTTCTCAATCACAGGTTGGCTCAGTGTCCACAATATAGATGTAAGCCTACGTGAATTTTGACACGAGTGTGTTTGGACCCGAGTAACAACCACTGAGCAAGTGTCATGTAGTGCCTGAGGGCCTTGGTCTTGGAGTACCCTGTGAGATCCATTTCTACATGGATTTGGTACAATGTATAAAAACGGTTTCATAATTTCTGTTGGTAATCTAAAATTATTTCATAAAATCTGGCCCTCAAAGATTTGAGTGACTTTTGTTGGGACATCAGATTACAAACAGAGTGGTCAGATTTTCTGACCCTGGGCTGGCCAGCTAACTTTCTCTGGCTGTCCCCTTTCTCTCCCTTGTTCTCCTTTTGAGCAGCAACAGAACACTGGAAATCATTTTAGAAAGTAACACTCGTAGAAGGATATTTCCATTTAAGTTCATAGATCAAATGCTGGTTTTGATTACAAAAGAGTAAACCTATTGCCCTCCACAGGGTTGTGTTGATGTAATACAGTCATAGAAGAGCCCAATTTGTTTAGCCTAGCAACAATGAAGACTAAGAGGGGTCACGATTGCTCTGTGTTTAAAAAAAAAAATAATTAAAAAAATGTAAACACCAAGAAGGGTTGAGTGGTCTTAGTTAAATGACAATATTGGCATGAGAACAAACGAATATTCAAGAGCCATAAATAAAATCACACCCTAGATTAGGAGACCTTACGTTATCAGAGGAGCGAAGTTCTGGAAAAACTTTCCAGTGGAAATGATGGGGTTAACAAACTTAACCGGTTTCAAGATGAAGCTAAATAGTTGATGAAGAGTATTATATGATATGCTTTCTTGGGATAACAAGGGACAGCGCTCTCTAACCCAGAACAGAAAAAGATTTCCTGTGTTTCTATAAGCAAAATTTGGCCTATCCGGTCTGTAGTGCTTCCACTTAAGAAGATATATTTCTATTAACCTTTTTGAGTGTGACTGAGGATGTCAAAGTTGTGTTTCCAAAACAGGGTGGCAGATTTGCTTTCTTCAAAGTCTGCCATCCTTCTTCGGTTTAGGTGTGCTGTAGGATATTTGATGAACTGAAATAATTTGGGCTGTGCCCGTTTTCCCTTGGAGGGCAGATGGGTTATCTGGAGTATCTCCCTTTGGCAGGCTTGCCAAACCCGGGATGAGGCCAGGAAGCCATCTCTCCCTGTCACGCGATGGTGGTGACTCCCTGGTTCCTGGCACTTGCCTGTTGACGGCAAGGTTCCCGCACATGGGGCTGGGGCACCACGTCCACCTACATGCTCTGCTGTGGGGATAGATTACAGACAATGTAAACTTTTAAATTTCTCTGCTCTCTTGGGGGTGAAATATAATCCTTGCCCTCATTCCTAACACATCCTTTGTGGTTTATTTAGATGGTGATTTTTATGGTGACATGTGATGTTCATCTGCTAACCTTTTACCCAATATGTACAATTTAAAGAAGCATCAAATCTCTGAATGTGCCTCTATCTATAGATATAGAAGCGTGCTACAAGGTAGTTTACCTACTCAGGTTGGTACCTAAGAGCTTGTAAACAAATTCATAAATTTGTCATGCTGATTATAGTGTTGGCAAACACAATGGTTGATCATGTTATAATTGTTTATCAACACCCGCACTCACCCACCTGCTAAGAGGTGCTACGCTTTAATGAAATTGTTTGAATATCAAGGCTGGTTGCTAAGATACAATGTTCTTGTTACCAGGGATGTGATGCTTACAGATTTCTGTTATCAAATAATGATTAGAGATGTGCTAACCTCAAGGTGCTTGGTGCAGTGAAAGGTTTACTGAGCCACAAATTAGTAAACTGTCTGCCTGAGCAGACACTTACAGAAGGAGCACATGTGCATCAAACTTACCGAGCTGACATTTTTAAAGAAGACAAGCTCTGGCAGTGTAAATGTTCCTATATATGATGAAAGACTGTCATAGGAAATGTTTACATGATCTGTTGCCTAGCACAATGTCTTTGTGCCATTTTTTTCCCCAACTTAGAATAGTGTTGAAATCTCCAAGTCAAATAATTGCTTTCTTCTTGCTTACTAAAATGTCTCCCAGCACTCACCTCTTGAAATTACACTGTGGCTTGCAAACAGTGATTTATATTTTCTATAGGCCACACAAAGAAGGAAACAAAGATGTGTAACAAAATGGCCAGCGTGTGGGTCTGGTGGGCAAAAGATCGCGTTTCTGGATACTGCGATGGATTCAGGGTCAAAAGATTTATTGATGTTAAAAATGCAACTAGATGTTAAAGAAGACAAACATCAAATATTGATGATGTTTTCTTTTTAATGTAGGTGCTCTGAGCACTCTGATTTGCTAATGCACTTTGTAATAAGGCATAAATATTGTACTTCATTTTATTCTTTTTAACAAGCGTATTTCAGTGTTATTAACCATCAAAGAAAATAATGAATAGCACAATATAGGTGATCAAAAGGATTTTGCTCACACTGCTGAAGTGCTAAGTAATCTTTAAGTGTAATTGTTGATCTCATTATTGAATTAAGGTTCAAGCTGTATTTACAGTATCTACATTAGCATGAATTTGAGTTTAAAGCCAGTTCAGCTGAAATAATCGAAATTGCAAGCAGGGTTCATGCTTGCCTGTGGGACTCCGTATTTTTACATCACCAGTAAATGTTTGTTTCAGTGTAAAGAGATGTTATTTTCCTGGTCCTGTAAGCATCCTTTTGTAGCTACTTCACAAGATGCTCCTATTACTATAACTACAAATCTGTTGGCAATTAAATTTAACTTGGTGCAGTTCTAGTAGATAAGTAGACAACTTTAAAATTATAGAACTGCAAAAAAAAAAAATCAAGAGTGATTTACAACAGTTATAATTCATGATATTAAGCTTACCCCTTGGATGTAGCATTTGTACTTTGTAAAACGATACAAGACTGCATCCTACAACAGGCTCTTAACATAACCCATGTTCTACCTACGCTGTGTGGGATGTTCAGACAAATAATCGCCTTCAGCAGATGCCTTTGTCATAATGAGTGTGATAGTTTAATATTTATGGAAGAACTGCTGATTTTCAATGCCTGCTTTAAAACCCCAAGAATAATTTTGCGAGCTCTAAGGACTGAGTGTAGATGAAATATTGTGCAGAGTGAAGGGAGCGGACAGACCTTTCTGTGCCACTCCCAAGTGATGGGAATGGGTCTATCGCAGGCGATAACCAGTACTATGGTTATCTTTCCTCCTGCCTCTGCCCTATTTCATGCAGGGAGGCTTGATAAAAGAGGCTGAGCATCCTGTCGGGTAGAGTTGATGAAGTGGTGCAGAACTGTTAATTTCTGTTGCTTAAGCTGAGGTGAGAGAACCTGAAATCTAGCCTCTATGGGAATGGATTTGCACCATGGCTTGTGTTCACCTCCCAGGACAGCTGATCCCCTTTGCCTGCTCTCCCACCTGTTTCTCTGCCTCACCGAGCTGATTTTCACTGATCTTTGGATCTGCATTGAATTTTATGACTCTGCTATAATATTTCTGACACTTTTCCTCGTGCTGTAGCATATATTAGCTAAAAAAAAAGAAATAATTTCTAAAACTAAGTCACAAAACTTCCCTTCCTTCCACCACTAGTGATCAGCAAGCTAGGACTGTAGCTGTGGCTGCCACAGAAATAGAGGTGTACCAAAATGCCGTGAAATAACATCAAAACACAGATGCTCACCTGGCCATTTATGACCATATAGACACTTTATCTGCTGCAGCTGTCTGTGAGGTGGGAGGAAAGTTGGGTTTTTTTCCTTTTCTTTTTTTCTTTAGGTTTGTTGTAATGAGTGATTTACATCGCACTAGATTATGTTGGGATATACTGTGTCAGGTGGCATGACCTGATATAACCCAACTTAATGCAACACATATGTTTAGATTGTATTACATGTGAAGAAAAATTCCCTGAGAAGCTGTCAGGAGCAGGTGACTTCTGCAAATGGAAAATATTTGCACAGTGATATTTTAGACAAGTCAAAATTGAAAGGTGTGCAGAACTTTAGCATGGGTTTAGGAACCTTAGCCCCATTGACTTTGGGACTAAAACTTTTAAATGCCACGGTTCCCTTTGGAAGTATGATTTAGCATCTGGTGTTGAGTTGGAAGTTTTGCAAAATCTTGCTTTCATTATAGCCAGCTCTGAGCTGATGGAGTTGCAGCGGTGTAAGACGGCTGCAAGCGTGATCCCAATCAGTTGACTGGCAGCTAGCAATAAAGTAAGATGCAAGGAATTCACACGAACAAGTCTGGATTATTATTCTCCTTTTAAAATCTTGCATGCTCGATCGGTTCCCCTTTTGGAAATCAACTTGATAGAAATGTGGGCCGAAGTGCAAGGTTTACATTTCACTCTGAGATGACTATGTTGAGGTACCCAGCTCTAAAATTGGAGGCTCATATGGATTTTTTTTTTTATTTGGTGTCAGAAATAGGAGCCTAAATTTAGGCTGCGAAGTTCATTTAGGAATCTAAATATAAATGTTCTGCTTCTCAAAAGTGCTGAGCACCCTGCAGCTCCCACAGACTCCATTGAGACTTCGCCTTGGTGTAGGATGCTGCTCCCAAATGCACCCCATCCTAGGGGAAGGCTTGTGCGTGTGTATCGTATGTTTGTACGTTGCTTTGAGCGTACAAAAGCTTGCAGTGCCCGGGAGTAGAAAGTCAGAAAACGCCTATGTGACGTTAATTGTATACATATGTAGTGGCCTTCTCGTGTGTATACGTTATGATACGGTTTGATCACGTACTTTGCTGTACTCGATGGGGTAAATGTTTGGAAGTGTGATGTGAGGGAGGCAGGGGTTACAGCAAGACAGATGTTTCTGTGAAAAGGAGGGAGAAATAAAAAGTCCACATTTTGAGAAGCCAAACATCGACACTCCAGACTTTTTCATGTGGGCTCTTCTGTGGACAAGCTGTGTTCTTTGTGAGTTTAAAACCAAAGCCAAAGCACATCACGTTTCTCTTGCAGGATGGTTCTTACCTGTAGCCTGGCTGCTCTTGGGTGATGCTGGGGAGGCCCCTGGCTCTGGGGGCTCGGGCAGCTCCACCCAGGAACTTCTCCACCCTTTCTGGTACCCAGCATTTCACATGATCTTGATCAGGATTTCTTCTCCCCTCTTAATCTTGTTTTAGCAGGCTCTTGGTTTCCCTCTACCCTGATTTACCGCCCACCCCTCTCTTGTTTAATTTCTGTCTGAGGAGCACTGACAGTTTGAATCTGGGTTTGCTCTGGGTGCCCAGCCCTGCCTGGGAGCCAGGAGCAGCATCTGCAGGTGATAACTTCTTCTACTACTGTAGCCCTAAGCTTGGCACAAAACTCTCCCATGCTGCGTAGATGCTTTTGAACGCCCTGAGAAAGCATAGGCTTGGCCTGTGAGAAAAGACATTGCAGCTCTTGTAAGACTAAAAAAAAAGTTTAAAAAAATCTCTCAGGAACTTGAGATGTACATAAGAACAACCTGGCCAAAATCAAAGGGGTGATACCGGACAAAAGCTGTCGCTGCTTCCACTGAATCTCCAGTTCCTGCTCTGAATAGTGGTAGGATCTTTGGCAAGAATAAGTCTTGCTGTTATTCTGGGCAAGGCAATGCATTTCCTCTCCCCAGCCCAGCCCTCATCAAAGAAGTGCCTCAACTTTTTTTTGAGCTAAAGCATCTCCAAAGCATCTGTCTCTAAAGCAGATACCTGGCATAGAAATGCCAGCTCAAACAGTTAAATTTGGCTAGACAAAAAGTGACTGAAACCAGTGTCTATTAATAAAGAGGAGGGTTTGGGCAAATGATTATTTGAGCTGCTGCCAGTGCCAATAATGACAATATTAATTTTTGTGTTCTTCTGCAGCACGAGCATTACATGCAAAGAGTTGCCTTTAAACAGGATGATCTTTGTTTCAACACATCATCAAGGGCTACTCCGTTCTGAGCATATGGCAGGGCCGTATCTCAGAGAAGTGGGTAGTAGCTGGCAAACGCTGGCAGTTGAGAGCAGACCACTGTCGCTACCCCAAGCGTGTTTGCAGTCAGGTTGCAGAGGCAGCAGTTACCTGTTTGGAAGACTCCAACTTCTCCTTCCCTGCCCAGGAAAGCAGAAGAGATAGGAGCAGATGTCAGGAGCCTTGAATTTGGATCTGATAAGGACTTGGATCAAAATATCAAACAAAAATATTTTAGGGAAAGTTTCTGGGAGGAAGTGAACTATATGGGGAGCATGGCTTGCCAGGCTTTTTAAAAATAAAACGTTCTCACTCTGTGTTTAGCTCTCCCACAGTTTGAAACACTTGCGGTGATCGAGCCTAGCAGCCCTTGTCAGTCTATAGTACATCATCCCCCTTCGGTTGGCTGGGAACATCTCTCCTGTAAGGGCAAAATAAAGCTGCTCATTTTGCATGCATGGTTTTAAAACTATAGGCAAGGAATACCTAAATATAAGACAAGGGCACCTTGGACTGAATGCGTTCTGACTTGGGCTGTTATCGCCCTTTTCCCTTGCAGTCACACATGTGCTTCTCCTGCCTTTTCTTAGGCACACCTGTAGCTTGCTGACAACGCGTGCGATCGCATACGCGAGCTGCTCGGATTCATAACGCTGTTAAACCTCACTTGCTGCCGTACTCGGGAGCGTTTTCCTCCAATTAAATACCAAAACACAACAACATATCTATAAAGGCGTCAGGAATCTGTGTGGCACGGGTGGAGGCGAGAGGGGCCTTCTGGTGTCTTTACAGACCAGTGCATTAGCCTTAGTCCTTTGTTCGCAGGGGGGATACAAGTTTTGGGGGTCAGTGAGCACTCTCAGTATCTTCTGTATATTTTACTTGGAAAACTATATAAGCAAGTAGCCTTGTGGCGTCTTGTGGAAGTGTGGCCAGGAGTAAGATTTGTAAGTCTTTAAAATTACTGTTCATATGGCACCTAAAAATATATAATTTGGAATAGTGTTCTGCACCATTCTTTTTGTTGGCACTTTCAATAAAATAAAAATAATTGACTAAAAATAAACTTGAGAGTAACTGCCTCTAAACTGAGAAATGGGCAGGGTTTTCTGGTATTTACTGATTTGAGATTGCCTCTCTTGGGAAGACAGGGTGCTTTTCAGTGCATAGATTATGAAAGAGAGGGAGATTAGCAGACCTTCACTGAAGAACCATGAGCTGTGTTAATCCATGAGGCTCTTCATGGTAATTTAAAATGAAAGCAAATGACAGTTGTGAAAGGTGCTGTAGAAGTTTTTGCCAATCAACAATCTGAAACAGTAATATTGGAGTTCCTATGATAAGTCATAATATGTCAGTCTGCAATAGCATGCAAAGTAAGTTTTCTGTTTCATGGTAGGCTTTTTGGTTACTTCTTTTTTGTTACTTGATAATGAATTGTAGTGTAGCTTGTTCCAATTTACCATAAAGAGGTAACCATCAACACTTCACTTGTGAATTTTGGGGCTGTCCTATGCAGGGACAGGAGTTGGACTCGATCCTTGTGGGTCCCTTCCACCTCAGGACGTTCTATGATTCTATGGTGAACTGGGTGGCTGCCTTCAGGGATGGAGAGAGTACTATTTTGGCTGTAGATGTCCTGTTCACCCCGTGAAAACACTATAGAAAGGTTTATTTATCAAAATAAAATGCAAAATCTACCTAGATGATGCCCACTCCACCCCTTTGTATACCAGTATTTGAACATTGCATCCCAGATTAAGATGTAACAAGGTTTATGGAGGGAGGCGACTCCTCTTTATAATACCATAACACCCAAACATGGAATAATTTCAGCCAACAATCCCCATAAAATATTTTTTAGGGGTATGGTTTATAGGAAACAACTGAGTTGGAATGAGCATATTGCAGAGCGTTGCTTTGTATACTAATTATCTACATCAATGGATGTGCAGAGCAGCTCAGAGCATGGTACCTGCTGTGCCGAACAACTTGCTCGTAGTCATGGAGTATACGCTTCCTGTGGGCACCTGCCTATTCTGTGCATCGCATCACATTGAGTTATGTCACGTTATGTCACATCACAGATGAGATGTGACCCAGTGTAACCTGACACAGTGCAGTGCCAGCACTGTAGTGGATCAAAACTCAAGAAAACCTAGCAGTTGTGTTTGTCAAGGGCAGTAAAATACAGGCAGGCTACCCGTGAACCTGCAGGTACTTTAATTTTCCCGTTAGCTTTGCTATTTGTAGAGAGTTTGGCATATCTCTCTGGGATATAAATACAAGAATTTCTCTGCTTGTGTTTATTTATGATACTTGTCGTTTGGGAAACAATAATCTTCCTACTTCTTAATCTAAATTGAACCACGGTGAGTACACCAATAAAACACGTCACAACAAACAAAGGAAATTCTCCCTGTATTAATAATAAACTCTTTAAGATTTATCAGTCTCTCCCTCTTTCTTCCCTTTGTACGATGCAGTCTAAAGCAACTGCTACATTTATAGATGTCTGATAAAATTTTAATAGAAGAACCCATTACCTTTGAATCTGGAGTAAAGCGACTATATCAAAAACGGGAGTGTTGAGCCTGAGCTAAATATAACTTGTTAACTGAGAGTAGCACTGCGTGAGCTTTATAATGCTGATAGATTTACTTTATTTTGCCACGAGCAGGGTGACAGCGGACGTTGTAGCAGGTGAGGGGTTGCAAACCAGGAGCGAGAGATGCTCCAGCCCCTGAGCACAGAGGTGTCCAGCAAGAGCTGCAGGAGGCTGTATGAGACCCATCATAGAGGATAGCTCCATGAAACTATGCACCCTGAGAGTTTGCTCCCTTGATTTGGGGACCACTAAAGTCTAAACAACACTCGTGGTCTTGCCAGAGGTGAGGTCTGCGGTTCACTATGATTCAGGTTCTTTGAACCTAGACAGGGTTTAACAGCCAAATCCCAAATGACTCGGGGAAAGAAGTGCCGTTACCCTGCACTCTGTGGGGGCTTCTCGGGAGCTGGTGGCTGTCTAACATCTGGCTTTGACTTCTGGATGCTCTGCTCCCCTGGCATTTAGTGCCTCCATAACCATCTTGCTAGGGAGGACTTCAAATTTTTGGGGAAATGGTTTCACTTTTTAAATTTGATTTTATACACTTAGTGATATTTCTGGTAATTTTTTTTTTCCCTAACACTTAAATCTTTACCAGGTTTTTTAATGCTTCTCAAACATTACTAAATGAAAACTGATGACTTCTTTTAAATATATATAAACACACACACGCCATGAAATAGGACCCTTTCAGTGTCATTTAGAGAATTGTTTTTTTTATATGGGAGGAGGAGTTGCAGTTCAAAACAGTTCTCAGCTGTGTGTGTTATTGCCAATTACTGCTAAGCAAGTAGAAAACAGTGTCAGTGGCACTAGGAACTTACACTGTCCCATTGCTCTTATGGTTCATAAGCTAAAAATTAAAACTATGCTCATTGATGTTAATGTTTTTTTCCCCTTTGACTAGAAATGTGCTATTTGCTGGGAGTGTTGTATTAGCAAAAATCCCAATATTCCTCTGACAGGATGGAGTTGCAAAGTCTTGGTGAAAACATAAAAGTCAGATGAGGGTCTCGTCTGAACCTGTGCCTATAACAGAAGGAAGGGTTTATTATTGAGCTAATACTCAATGCTGTAACTAAAGTTGCATGAAGCAGCAGGGTTCAGACAGAAGCTGATGACCTCTATTATGATACACCCAGTTTAAAACCAGATGGAATGTAGTAAAATGTATTTTAAAATATTTTGGAAACATATGTAGCTACCACAGTCTGAAGTCCTAAATGCATATAGCCTCTATTTCTCCACCAGAAGATGAAGTCTGTAAATACAGTCGCATACTCTCTTTCCTTGAGCTGAGCTGAATTTAAACTGTGAGCTTCATTTCCACAATTCAGTGTCCAATATGCAATCTGATCACACCTCCACTTTTGTGAGTTGTAGCCATGGCCTTAAATTAAATTGCAAATCCTACATTGGACTGACATAAATCTGATTTTGGCCTGAACTTGAAGTGTTTGAAATACCAAATCACTACTCCCTGATCCCTAATGAGAAGTAATCAAAGAATTTAACCAGCAGTACAAACACTTACACATCACTACAGATGTAGCCAAATTGACTCAAAGTACTCTTTTTCTCTATGAAAAAATTGTGTGCAAATATACCTTACTGACACTGGCTATTCCAGTAGAATCACTAAAGAGGAGGGAAAAACTCTTCTGGTTTAATGCTCAAGAAAGAATCCTAATAACATTTTTTTTTCCCTTCTCTTCTAGAAATCTCTGTTTTCACTACTATGTTACACACCGTGCCACTTACACATAAATAACAGAATGTGATAAAGAAATTACCCAGCCCCCCTGACCGTAACTTGGACAGTCACTAACCTCACACATCTGCCATGTTCCAGACACCCATAAATTGGTCGAGGCTCCTTTCTCCTGCCCGTTGCCAAAAAGCTGGCTTGGCAGCTCACTACCCCAAATGATCATGATTTATTTGCCTGCCAAACTTCCTTGTTGTCTCCTTAAATTTTCCACAGCAGTTCAAAATTTCAACACGTTGGGGCAATTACGATTTTATATAGTAATGTATATGGTGGTACTGACAGAGCCTAGAAAAGATAACTAAAAATCAATAGTGTTTGTATCCTTCTGCAGGGAAGCAGCAAGAAAGCTGGCCCTGGCAGGAATGTGAAAAGGTATGTCCTGAATAGTAGCCTAAAGGTGATGTAAAGTGAAGGAAGCTGTCTGCTCTAATGAGTTGAAGCCCTTGCCTTCTGACCCTGTGGAGAAGATAGATTTTTTTATTTTTTTTTTTTAATATTTTTCACCCCCTTGTCTTTCTGTGTTTTTTTTTTTGTCTGTGGTAGGGAACCTTCTGCCTTTTTGGGGTGGATGTGAATGAGAGAACAGTTGTTATTAATGCTACTCTAGGCAATTTTTTGTTTAAATTCCTGAGCAAATGGCATATAATGCCAGCTGCTCTGGTAACTGTATAGTGGGATTTAAGATACTTAAATAAGGTGACTAGACTTTAAGTCATTCTCTGCTGGAGCAGAGAGTAAGATGTAATTTTACACCTGATATTTAAGATAATCTGTCTACATCATGCATGTCATCTTTCTCCAACATATATTTTACTGCCTGGGAAGGCGCTCTCTTTTTTCTAGGCTGGAAGCTTCTGTTCCTGGGTCAGTAAAAGTGCTGTGAATTATGCTTTGTCTAATACACCTATTTAAAATGTACAGCTATCATATGAGGAAAAAATGATGGTGGATGATATGAGTAACACAGCAGGTGTTGACTGCTACATACTCTTAAGGTCTTGCATTATAAATTGCACTGATTGACACCGGTTATCCTTTTGTACACACTCTACGTGTATAAGAGGCATCTCAGTAGGGGAGCTTATAATAACTTCTGAAGTTAAGTAAAATTATTATTAATTATTATTATTATTTTATACCTAGCTATAAGTGCTGGCCTCTGCAAGGACACAGGCTGCCATCTATTAAAACATTCATTAACTATTAGAGCCATGCATGAAAGGTACTAAATGCCGAATAGGTGCCTGGTTGCAGTGTCTTCCACGTATGAGCAATGCTTGGACCATCATTTTAGATTTATTTTTGCCCCTGCTGTTAAGTAACAAGCTATACTGGTCAGTGGTGACTGAATTTCAGAATTTACATGATGAATCAGGAGTTTTATGTTCCTCATTGTAGAATGGGTGAGGCTGGCACACCTTGGTGGTTATTTCTCTGGTTGTTTTCTGTATGATCTTGGCTACTTGACTACAAACTGGTAGAAGAATGACTCTGCAGTTATAGATCCTGTGATCCAGGATTTAAATAAACAGACCACAGGCCAGTGAATCACAGGTTCTCTGCCTGTGCTCACACAGTGTGCACGTATCTTTCCTTAAGCACTTGCAAAATCTGAAGTCACGGGGCTCCAAATGAAAAGTTCAGAAAAAAAAGTTTCTGTTCCTTCTTTCTAAATGTCCTGAACTTTGCCATCAAACTTCCCTTGAAATAAAACTCATGGTCTTGTATTTTGGTGTGGCTTTTTTGTAATGCCTGTTTTTGCAAAGGGACAGCCCACGTGATTTGCAAGATGTCCATGGGGGTTTGTAAGAGAAGGTATGCAGAGCTTCCTAGGCTGTATTGGGAGCGCTGTAGGAAATATGTTCATTACCAAGGTGTCTGACCTTAGTAGACAGGGACAGGGCATTCAGGTCCCTTGAGCATCAGCTTTCTGTGGACTTCCAGCAAGGAAGAAGCTTAGGTCTTAGACAATTAGATGTCTAAAAATGCAGGTACCTGCCAGGTGGGATTTTTGAGATTTCATAGGTCTTAGTTCTAGAAAAGCACTTGAGCTTAATGTCCCTCTGAGCTTTGACTCTAGAAATCCAAAACTTGCAACCCTAGGTTCTGCATCCTACTGCCACCTAACCTTTGAATAGACCTAAATTCCTTAGAGATGAAGTGTATGTTGATAAACTTCTGAGAACTCCACAATTGCTCAAGTGCAGCAGGCAACACAGAGCAGGGCTTCCCCTGCCTCCCTCCTGCGTTGTCTGCCCATCGTGTCAGCTGGGCAGGACTTCTCGGAAACCATGAGTGGGGTGAAGGGAAGCAGATGGGGGAGCAGAGGTTCAAGCCCTTCCTTCTGAAGCCCTTCCCTCTGGCTGGTGAGGCACCTCCATGGGGAAGGACGTGCCTGTAAACATGTACGTTTGGAAAACCTTATGAAAGCACAGCTTCTGTGAAGAAGGAAAACCTAGTTTCTACCCCAAGTGATACTTTAAATATTTTTAGGAACCAAAGTTGGGCGCTTCCTACATATTGAGCAGAGACAACTTCACTCCTGACACCAACCCCTGTCTTTCCACGTGGTCACCCAGAAGCAGTTGTTATTAACTTTTACAAAACAAAGTGTCTGATGTATTTGCAGACAGAATTTCTGAAGGTATAAAAGGGAGATGTGTCTGATGTCAGCTTTCACGATTACTGTTCTTGGTGCCACCTAACCTCCTGAAGACCCGGCTTTTTTTCCCACACGTTTCCCCTTATTTGCTTTAATATGCTGACACTCAGGTGGAGATGGAGACCTAGGGGAAGGAAACAGGCTATACTGACATAGAAAGTAGTAAGAAAAATGGCTCTTTAACTTAAAGCTTTTCTTGGTGATTTTCTTACAACTTTTCCTTTTTTTAGATGAAGTGAGAACACCTCAATTGCTGTGAAAATTAGGGAATGGGGAAATTTTTAAAAATTTTTTATTCAAAGTGCTGCAGTGCAGGAACTGTAGGGCAGTGAAGTTCATGTCAGATCCTCTTTATTTTTTTTTTTTTTTTCAATGCTAGTAGAAGTATAAGCTCACCTGTGTGTGAAATTGGCTTGGTAGCTCTGGACAAGTGCTTTTGCAAAAGCGGTCCTACACCTTCCCTAAGCATTTAGTTGTGCTATTGTTAGCAAGAGGTGAAGGAATGAAGCTATTTGGGTAAGATAGGAGCACTTTGACAGAAACCAACAAGGGTGAAGTTATATAGGGATCTTTCTGCTGTGATAGTCTGCTCTGGGGATAAATAGGGGAGATTTTTCTCTTTAATGTTCATGGTAGCTTCTCGATTAACAAGGAAACTCACTTCATTTAGGAGAGCTGGGGGGGGGGAGGAGAAGAAATGAAAATGAGGAAGTTCTTAGTACAGTACCAGAAAAAAAAGCATATTAACGATAATTGAAATTCACCTCCGTGAGGGCAATGAATCATCAGAAACAGCCTGTGGAAAACAAGGTTGTGCAACCTTGACCAGCATGTGTCACTGACTGGTGGAATTTTTAGAAAAGCAGCAGTTTGGGCTCATCGCTGTGGTTCGTGATTGCACACACCTGTTCGGCTCAGAGGTTTTGCAACCAAATTAAAAAAAAGGAAGCTGAACTTGCTGCTTCTCCTGAGCAGTGCAAAAAAGCAGAAAACCACAGCTGTTCTAGCTGTTAACAGATATCAGCAGCATACCCCCTGTTACATAATTGAGGATAACGTTTTTGAAGCATATGGGCTGGAGGTATTATAAACTCATTAAAACTTTAGGTGGGGAACATTCTAGCACATTTCTAGGTTTGATCTCTTTAACAAATGTGTACAATTAGAGCTCCTATAACCAGTTTATTAAATAATAAATGAAGGGAAAGCTTGATGAACAAGTAGAAAGTCAGGAATTTTTGTGCGGTGACATGCGAGTTACGAGTTGTGTTGTGAAAGATTCCTGCCCATTGATTTGATAACTAGTCACTTTGGGTGGCTTGAGATTCAGGACGCAGCTATATTGGATTGTATATAATGTGAGAGAAATTTCAGAAAGCTTTGAGATGTGTTTTCTGGAGTTACTACCTACTGTTTGCAAATTTCCAGCATCTAAGTAAAGCGAGGAAAATTAGATGGTTACAAAGTGGGTCTTGAGAGGCTCTATAGTTCTGCTAATCTGGTTGTTAAGATGAAGGAGGGCAGAGGTGGTTCTTGCTGCAATTGCAGTCACACTAATAGCGCAGAGATGAATTTGGCCCATTTATGAAAGCCTCTTTGTCAGGAAAAAGTAAATAATATTACAACACCTAGAGGCTTAACACACGGGCCTTAGTGAGTATAGGTGGTTAAGGTCTGAAAACAGCTAATGGTTTCAAGGATGCAGTCGCTGGTGATGTGGTTTCTGATGTTATACAGCCATCTTATTGATTCAGGAGCCTTGACTGCTAATGGACTGCAGACCTCTGGCTACAGGTCAGCAGTTCAAACCCAAGTCAGATCAATGAGCGAATCTGGGCAGCGTGCAGAATTCTAAAGATTGTGAAATACTCGGTCCATGAGTTTTCTACTGAATTTACCACTGACGCTACCAGTTAAACCCAAAGAAGAACACAGTCTTGCTTTTGCAGAAGCGATGAAGTTTGTCAGTGGCAACAACTTCTGGTACCATTTTTACTGTCCTAATGCACAACTGTGAGTGATTCAGTGTTTACAGGGAAGTGGATAACACATCCCATAGGTCTTGGGAATATTGCCTCTCCAGACAAGGCTGAAGGTGACGTGTTTCATCCTGCTTTCTGTCCTCTGGCTCACAGATCTCTGTGATCTCTCTAGGCTGGTCCTACAGGGCCTTGGTATCAAGTGGACCAGAGAAGAGATGTGCATAAGCTAACAGAGCACCCAGCAATGGCTTAGTGCAAATCCAAGTCTGTCTGTTACCCTGTGTGCCTATGCCCTGCTCTCCTCCCTGTGACGCCCTTCTGCATACACAGCACGGTGATTTGAGGTCATTGTAACTGTTTGCTTTCGATGGCATAGGAAATTTGGTTTGTTTAATCTGTATTTCATTTGATTGGCATCAAACGACTGGAGGGCTAGTGGCTGGCACAATGCATGTTATATGAATAACGTGTTCTTGATGATTTATTATTAAGGACCAAGTTTTTCTTTTATGACTAAAACTTGGCTTAAGACTTGGCTTGTCGCTGGCTGGCTGGCACATTCCCACAGCATGAGATGTGGGCTATCCTAAAAACCAGTTAGCTGGGCCTCTTAAATAGAACACGCGCTTGTTAATGAACATAATGATGATTTCGTAACATAGCCATATCTCCAAAAATTGTAAGGAAAAAAAAAAAGAAGAAAGAATAAAAGAGGAAAAAGAAGGCTAGGATCTGACATCCTCTCAAACTGATCCAAATTGTGCTGAGGCCAGAATCTCATCCTCATTGTTCTGAAGAAACTCAAAGCATGTCCTGCCTACTTGCTTTCACAGGTGATCCCAACAGAGCTGGAAGTTGTCTGTTATGTATGGACTATGTAAAATCTTAGCTATATTTATCCAGTAGCACAAGGAAACTGGAGACCTACTTCCCATCTGTCTGTTTTTTTGCCAAATCCTTAACATGATTAAAAATATTCCTTTTTAATGCAATCAGATGTTCTTTAGAAATAGGTATGTGTTTGAAGGCTCTCCATACCGGATAACTTCTGTGAAGCTATCTCTTTTCTTTTACTCCCTACTTTTAGTTAAGATTTAAAAACTGTGTATTGCCTGTTCAAACTATTTGGAAAACACATGGGTTCTGGAGAAAGAAATGAGGATTTATTGGCTTGGTTAGGGACTTATGGATTATTCAGCTTGCTTACTTTAAGGAAATATCCAGTTCACCCTAAATGCAATGAATATTTGAAATGGATTCAAGCTATTCATCAGAGAGCTTTTTCTCTGTATGAATTTCAGATCTATAGCTTCAGTGCAATTAGAGGTTAACCTGATCCTTTTGTTTTAATACCAATCCAGAACAACATAGCGCAAGTCTTGGAAAAGGCAGTAAAAAACCCAATGCTAATAACATTCCGATCACTTTGGTAAATCTCTGGTATTCACAACAATTGAGTATATCAAGTTCATATGTGACATTAATTATACTTCATCATTACAGATCAAGAACAGCTGAAAAGGAAGGATTTACTGGAGTGAGAGATAATCTATGGAATATTTGTGAAAATTTGGCCACTTGTGTGTGGATTTTTGCACGTTATCTGAACCCTGGTCTGATTAGAGTAGCGTATGGTTGCACAAACAAATTGCTAGGAGAAACTCTTTATAAAAAATTTGATATGGTCACTAGTAATGTCCTTGAGACCCATGTTCCCAAACTTGTCTTATTGCCAAAATCCTAGCTGGTGTAGGGGATGTTCCTGCTGTATTTCAGTTTGCTTCATTTATCTACAGGGTATAGGGGAAGAGCGCTGAGCTGCTTTTATTCTGTTACAACTTGATGTACAGGTTTTCACCCAGGTGTCTCGCTTATATGCTAGAGCCACATCAGGATGGATAATGCTGTGATACAAATTTATTCTGGAAGATAGTGATAAAAATGAATGTCGGTACCGTCTGTGGACAGCAAGCACTGGATCTGCAGTTAATCAGGTTATTTCAGACTAGTTAAGCATGTTTCTGAATCCAATATTTGTTTGCATCTTTTTATGTATTTCATTCTGAGATGTTCTGTGATGCTTTCGTGATGTTAGAGAGTTTTGGAAGGGGTGGGTAATTGACCTGTTTTGCAAAGACATCTGTTCAGTACATCACATTAGAAAATGCTTAATCTATAATTTTTACTATGCGAGGACATCAAGGAAAGGAATGGTTTTGACTTGTAATGAAAAAGTTGAACTACTGCAATGTTTTGAGCTCTCTGGAAATATGCATAATAATTTTACATAGCATGCTTTATTAGTGAAATAGTCCTCCCTTCATTAAAAGTGCTTTACTAGACAGGAGAAAGGCAGAGGGCAAAATTTGCTAGGCATTTTAATTATCCCAAGTTTTCCATGAAATTTCTCATCTTGTGGTGTGGGTGTTTTCTTTAATAACCTCCCAAATACCTGTAAGGTTTGAAAGTGGTAAAACTCCCTGTAGGGTTACAGAAATCCATTCCAGTCTCACCTTTGGAAGTGAAAGGTCAGCGCAAAAACATTGACTTTTCATGCATGCCGTAACTGAGACTTTTGCCTCGTTGTTACTGTTCCTTGCTTTTGAACTACGCATCCACTTACATCTCCCAGATTTCCATGGTAGCTGAGCACTCCTGCTTAAGGTGGGAAGCCTTTGTAGATGTTTGTGTGACGAGGCAAGCCGTCTTAGGGCAAGAGATTGGTGCTTTCAGAGGTGTCTGCAGCTCTGAGCACCTGGCTGAGGTATATTGGGAACAGCTTCAAATGTAGCAGTGCTGTACGTGTTGAGTTTCCAGCAGAAGCCAGGGGCAAAGGGGAATTAATAATTTTTAAAAACTAGTTTGCAAATATCTAAGATCAGATGTCTACAGTAGAAAAAAAACATAGCCCTTATTTTTTAGGTACGTGTTTCCCAGGCTATAAAAATGAGAGACTCTATTAATTTTTTTGGAAGGTTGTTTCAAACTCTCTGAAATATTTGTTTCAAAGATACTTCTTAATTGTGAAATAGTGTCAATTCCTGGAAATTCAGGGCTGTGGGAGAGTTGCTGCCCGTTATCTGGCTAATCTGGGCATACCATCACACTGTTCTTTTAATAGGTGTATTTGTGAAGCCAGAATAAGGCTTGCGTGATCACTTGTGATGATACATGATACCCAGTTTCACAGCAAACTGTGACACTAAAGGATTGAAAAAAAACCTTTCTAAGTTATACCGAGATTCTCACGAATCATCCTTTTGTCTGCCCCCAAAATGTGGGTGCCATTGCCTCAGTGCCGAACACTGCTGCGACTGTGTAGTCTCTGTTTCTCTACAAGAAGACAGAAACCATCTGGTCTGAAACACAGCCCCCTTTGAAAATACATATCCTATTATGTTAGCTCTGAAACAGTATGAGCAGCTATGCCTCTGAAGAGGAGATGGTATCTTAATATGTAGAAAACTTTTTCTTTGAATCTCTCTCTTTCTGGGGGGATGGGGAGAAATATAATATTTTTATTTTATTTCTTTGTCCTGAATCTGCCTTGAACAGAAATCGCTCCCGAAGAGACCATGAGAGTGCCGTGCTTGCAGGGCGGCTTATTCCCTTGCCTTGCAGGGGGGTGCGGGGTGCCCCCGCGATGCCCTGGGGACCCAGCTCCGGTGCGCCCGGGGGGTAATGCAATCCCTTCCTCCCCTCCAGTTTGGCCCCTTTCTCTTTTCATTTGTGCCAAGCGGCGCGGGCACAGGAGGGCAGCAGGCTGTGTGGCTTCTGGCCACCTGTATGCTCTTCCTCTTTCTCTCCCTCCTCCTCTTCCCCCCCCCCCCCTTAACTCACGAGGCCCTCGTTGCTCGTGTCCGTTTGCCTCTCTTATCAGAAAAGCCACTGTGCTGCAAGAGACCTGGCCCGGGCATCTTCCGCAGCCCTGTGCTTTGAGAAAAGGTCAAACAGGCAACTAATCTGATTTGGTTGCTATTCAGTACTCGCAACTCCTTCAGCAAGAAAAGGAGAGGGGTGAGGGGCGTGGGCTGCTGGAGGGGAAGGTCTGTGGACCCTGTGTGGTGCTGCAGTATGCCTGGTGCTTCTCCGGCTGGGAAAGGTTCTTTTGTGATTTACAGCGGCGAGTAGAGAATTAGATTCACTTTAACTTTTTTCCCCTCCTTCTCCTGACTGCTATTCTTAAAACTACCAAGTTATGCTGCTTTAATAATAATAAAAAAATAAATTAATGTGCTATAACTCCGCTTTAACAAGACAGTGAGCCAAATGGCTGTGCAAAGGTTGCTAAATGCAAATTTAGTGATATAATTAGGCCTTCGCTATTATTTTCCAGTTTTAAAAAAGCCTAGGCTGGGGTTTTTTTTATGCTTATTTGCCTTTTCAATCTAAAGGTGCAGGGTTTTGCTTAGCTTCTCTAATAAGTCTTCTGATGATAGCAGATTTCTGAATTTGGTTTGATAAATTGGTTTCTGTACTGCTTGGGAAGGGGGTGTTCTCAGCTGTGCAGAGCTTTAAGAAAAAAAAAAAAAACAAAAAACAACCCCAAAACCAAAAACCCGAAACAAACCCAACCCAACAAGCATAACAACTCAAACCCCTCACTTTGAGTCCCTCATTTGGTTACGACAGGCAGCTCAAGAGCAGCACTCATGTTTCTTGCCTCTGAGGATGTGAAGTGCCCGCAGCCAGTAACATAGAAGAGGTAACCATTATGTTTAAGTCAACACAAGAACATGCTAGGAATGTTGCTGATGCTTTAAGAATGCACCCAATTAATTTAAAAGTAGTTCTGTGGGTATTATTCGCTAAATTAATCCTGAAAACAATGCTGTTTTCTTTTTAAAGGAGATAAAAACAAAGCAGAGCTGCTCTGTTTAGGTGGGAGAGCTGCCTGATTTTTCAGGGCAGGTAAGGTAGATTAATAACACACCACTCATAAGGAGGTTTCAGATCTTACTGTCAGAGGGTAATAATTAATGATCAAATGTTAATGGAGATGCTGGGCTGTTGATGCCATTAATTCAGCTCAGTGGAGCCAGTCCTGCCCAGGACCTGCCACAGCTGTCACTGCATTCGCTTAATTATTCCAGCGCCTTCAGGCTCTTTTTCCCTTTTTCCTGCTAACTGCAGGACAGTATGTTTTCACTGAAGCAGAATTATGAAGAACGCCCCGCTTCCCGGGCACTGCCCGGCCGGCTCCGTGCACAAACCTACAGGCAACAGAGATGACCGCGAAGTTAATCAGATAAACCCGGGCTTGGTGGAGGAGAGGATGGAGGTTATGCAGAAAGAAGCAGGACAGTTAAAACTAGCTGGGAAGGAGCCCAAGATGGCAACGGTGTGAACTTGGGAGCAGCTGGGGGTGCCTGAGCATCGTAGCCTGAGCACATCATCGTCGTCGGGGATCCCCCACTGGGTTTGGGGGGCCAAAGTGCTGGTCCATACTGGTAGTTCAGGTATTCCTATGCACTGGTAGGTAGTTCCTGCCTGTGTAGACATTCCTACCTGCTGGGAGATAGTTTTGATATTCCCGAGGACTGTCATGATGCAGCATCTATTCTTGGCTGGAGTTGAACGTTAAATAGGACAAGGATAACTAAAAGCCAGGAAAGTCCAAAAACTTGGAGGTTACTAATCATCAGAGCACTAGTCAAAGGCAGAGACTCTCAGAATAGGGATGAAAACTTGACTGGTTAAAAGGACATTATCATCACGCTTTAGGATGGAGAAACTGGAGTTTTCCATGTTTAACTCTGTGCAGTCCTGTTGAAAGTTGAGAAAAATCCTAATCCAGTCTTTCAAGCAATGTTATAAGCTGCCTTTTTAATGCCTTGGCTCTTTTTTTCCTGCTTCAAAAACCTGATATTTCTCCCAGTTCTTGTGAAATGACATGATAATTATTTTAATTGCCCTGCCTTTACACCCCAGCCCCTACCAGAAGAAAAAAAAAGAGGGGGGAAAAAAAGGGTTTTCGTGTTTAATTTCCAGTTCTGAGGCGTGCTACATTTTAAATGCAGTCCAGTGTGTCTTGAGCTGCGAGGCTGGAATGCTTCTTGACTTGCTTCCAAACTGAAGTGCTTAAAAAAATGTGAAGCACTACAACAATTTTAAATCACTCTATACACTGCACATGGTGATTTAAAATAATTGAAGCTCTTCAAATTTTTATATGCCCTTGAATTTGGAAGTGATCAAGGTTCTGAGCATGTGCAGTACACAATGATTTAGAATTATTAGAGCTCTTCAAATTTATCATAAGTGTTTCAGCTTGAAAGTGATAGGGAATCTGGACTTCAGCAGTGCAAAGTGATTTAAAATTATCAGAGCACTACAGATGTTTTATAGGTGCTTTAATTTGGAACTGATCTCGGTTCTGGACTATAGCAATGTATAGCATATTACTTTTAAAATCATTGAAGCGGTTTCATATTTTTCCAAACCGGTTTTCTTAAAGTAAAACATCTTTAATAATTTTAAAATACATTACGTTGCAAGTGGCACCCTTTTAATAGAATATTTTGCACTTCGTAATGGTAGCAGAGACGATTGCAGTTTGGTTGCAATTTGCTTCTGTGACTTTTTTTAAAGGATCAAAGGTTCACCTTTCCGAGGCGTCCGCTGTGAACGCCCCGCACACCTCGGGCTGGAGATGCGCGCAAAGCCTCCGTGCCCGCAGCCCACGAGGAACGCGGGTTCTGCCCGTGTCTGTGAATTAGGTAACAGCATGTGCAAATGGGTGTTTAGCCGTGTAGTTGCTCTCTTTGAGGGTGCAAATGCCCATCTGCCCGTCCGAATTTTAGCGGGACAATTCTGGTGTTCCCCTTGGTGATTTCTCCTTAAATATTTTAGGTCATTTTAAGGAAACAAGGATGAAATATTCTTGCGTAACAAAAGCTGAAATGCAGAAATAGGACTTTTTCTTAAGAATTATTACTGAATTCGATGAGATTGAGGAGTGGGGTCTATGCTGTTCCCTCAAAGCAACAAAAGCTTGTTCCAAAGTAAAAATACTCCCTAAAATATATTTAAAATTATGTTTGAAGCTGTAAGTAAAAGGTTTAAATGCCTGGAAGAATGTGCTTAAACATCCCCCACTGTTCAGTCCTGAAGATTTTGTCTAAAGCTTTTATATAACTGATAGTCATATTTAGACTGAAGCTGAGTCTTTGGTGCTGGGATGAAGATGAGCTTTCTGGTTACATCCATATCTCACCCCTGAATCCTGCAGGACGTGTGCTGTATGTTAGAAGGAGGCAGCCTCCTACGATATATTCATAGAACTGGCTAAACTTTTCTTATGTGTAAATTAAAAAGCCAAAAGCCTGGGTATGAGCAACTGGATTTCAGGCTACGTTCATGCTTGTGCAAGTGACTTCATGTCAGCTACATTTTTCTTTGGGATAGCTGTTGGCAGCATTTCTGATGATGTTTTTGTCGTCAGGGCTATGAATGTGGAGGGTATGGTTCAGACTTTGACGGACAAATCACTCGCTAGGTGCCATGGGTGTGGCTAGTTGGGATGCTGACTTGAGGGACTTGGGCGCTGGCTGCCTGCGGTCACCCTTGGCTTAAGCTGGTTGTGCTAAGGCAGGACCATAGACGTTTTGGAAAGCGAAGTCATGGATTTGATCCCATGTTTCTCCTGGTGCAAACAGCCCTGCTGACCTCCAGCATCGCAAGGTTGCCGGGGATGGAGTCTGGAGGGGTTCAGCAGTGCCCAGATCTTTTCACCGCTCTTGGCTCTGTTCTCAAGGAGGTGTATTGCACAGCAGGTCGCTGCGCCGAAGCCTTGTTTGTTAAAGATGCAATAGATATTTCTAGAGACTAGAGCATACTGGGTCTGAGCCAGGGACTAACGCAGTTAATGAGCAACGTGACTTCAGTGTGGTGAGTGCTCACCAAATGGTCCTTGTCCTCTTCCTGTCCCCCAAATATTCCCTGATTTTTATTTAATGCTACGGTCACAGAGTTGAAATCCCAGTGTGTTCCCACCAGCTTTCTATTCTTGGTAAACATTTTAGTTTTGATTAAAGGAAGGAAAAATAAGCAGATTAAATGAAAATTAACTTACAGAAAAGAACTACTTCCATTTGAATTAGAAATTTCTAACACAGAGGAGTTGTTTGACCTGTGCTCTACTTCTCCGACTCTCCAAGTCACTGTGAGAGTAGAAATTTAACAGGATTAGGAATAAAAGATTCTAATAATAGCAAGTATTTTACATTTAGGATTATGATGGAAGATACCATCATTAACCTTAGCCCTAGGACTTGTTCTAACACCATTAACATCCTGACCTAGAGCTTAACACCATCCTGTTTTCCTTGGTTGGTGAAATACTTGGCTTTGTCTTAAATTTTCTTTTTCCTATTAAAAGAGCAAGTCTAACAGTTTGTGTTTGTTTAATGTTTTAAGGTCTTTCTCTTTTGATGTTTCTCTTTTGGGGATAAGAAGCTTAAGATGAGAAAGGGGGAACAGTACTCATCGTTTTCAGGTTTAGGCAAGGGATATTTAAATGCAGGAGGTTTAGCTAGGTGGCCTATTTCTGCTGCAGATCAATGGTGTTGAGCGCTTTACTGCCCTTTGTACTTTGAAAATCTCTTGCTAGATGCGTGAAGTCAGGAACATAAAACCATGCATGGGCAGCAAATTAATTTGCTTTATATTAAAAAGTCCAGTTTTCTTGAAGCTTCCAAAATGTCTGATTTGGGTTTGACTAACTATGGGTTTTGGAGGAAAGCCAATATCTTGGGTGGCGTGTACTTCCATTCTAGTTTTGGTTTAATTTTGGGTGGTAAAAGCTGAACCCAGTCACAGAGGCTCAGACTCCATCTGCTCTGGTGCTACAGCCTCTCAATCTGATTTTGCAGGGTAGGAAGGTTGCGTGTGTGTGTGGGGATGTGTCTTTGGGGGTCTGTGTGTGTGGAAGCCACAGAATGGTAATGCAGTGCGTTCGTCTGCTGTATGCTACAGCATCTCTCAGGTATCATTTCTGATAAAAAATTCATATTAAATTTTAGTACGCATTAGTAGGTAAATAGAACAGTTTAAGAGAAGGTTGTAGAATTTATTCTCTACTGCTAATCCGGCATTCCAAAACAAGCACTTTAAGAAAGTTATTCACTATGTTCACCAATATAAAGAAAATTTAATGGTCGTATCGTAATAATGCTCTTGTACTTTTCCACTGGTTGCAGAGTTTGACACAGCAGGACTATTAAGTCTTTTTCTGGCAGAAGATGTTAGGGCTACTCTTTAATAGCACCAAGTGCCAAGATTTTATTTCCTACCTGAAATGTAGTGCAACAGAGCAGCATAGTGTCCTCTCTTCTGGCAAGCAGTAGCTGGGAGGTGAAAGACACTCTTACGAGTCAAACCCATCCTACACGACACGCTCAGTTTTGTCCCACGTTATTATCTGTCATGGGCCGCATTCGCAACTGTGTGACTCAGTCTAACTCAACCCGCATTTGAAGCGATATGAATTCATGCAAGTTAAGGACCTAGCTCTGCACAGTGTCCTTTTGCTGATCTCTAGGAATTGCTGCGTAATTTACTGTTAAGCGCAAAATTACTGGCAGTATGCTTTGGGGGGGAGGTTCACCTCCTTCTCCCCAACTTGTGAGCACAGTGGTGACAGTCGCTGGAACAGAGTATTAATTCTTCAGGCATATAATGCTGTGAATAATGTCTACTTTAAACTAGATCCTGTATAGGAAGGATTCAAAAAGGGGTTTAATACACAAATCACCTTTAATGGAAATTGTCAAAAAATAGCGAGAACTCGGCTCCTCCCACACCATAGTCATATTCCATTTTCAAAATGTATGAGAAATTAGAGTTTTTAAGAAACACAGAAAAATGAGAAATTGTTGCAGGATAAAGTGAACTATGATATATTGGTGCTACAAATCCTTAATTAGGTGGGATTTTTTTTGTTGAAGTTCACGGAACTTAGTTTTTTTTTCTAATTCATTTTTTTGTCAGTTCAAAGAACTTGATCTCTTTTCCAGTTGAAAGGGCGCATTACTTGGCCGTTACTTTTTGTTTTTTAGATGAAAAGATAGAATCCTAAGATAATATGAAGTACATAATTTTTTATTTGCAGTGGTAACAGATTTGCACTTTTAATTTGACTGTGTTAAATGTTACGGAAGAAGCAGGTCATGTTAGGGTGAACTGTCTTTATTGTTATCCTAATACATTTAAAGGGAGACATTCAAGTCACACTAATTTGTGTGATAATAACACCCTCATCTGGGCGGTCCCAAGCCAAGGAAATCGCTTCATCTCATTCAGCCTTTTGCCGAGTTATATTACATGTATTACCATGCATTAGTGCGCTATGTAAATTTGCTGTCCTTGGAATGACAGTTTATTGTAGTGGCACTGGGTAGCACCTCGTAGGTAGAGTTGTGTAGGCGTCTTAAAGCAGGTTTTCTTGAAAATATGCGTGTTTTTTGAATTTGAAAAACGGAAATAAATTGTATGAAAATGATGTTTTTTCCGCTGGGGGAAAAACCGTCAGTTGTTGTTAAGAGGACTCCAAAGATTTGTGACGATTAGTTTTGTTTTCCAAGTTGAGCTCTCTTTCAAGTTGGTCTCGGTTACTTGCAAATCATGTGCGGTGGTTCGGGTTCCCCGAGCGAAGGGAATCGGGCAAGTGAGGAAATTCAGTCACTAGAGATATTTTGGCTCGGTCTTTTTGCATGGTGAGTGAGTATTTCGCCATGTGGATGGGGAGCAGCAGCTCCACCCCTGCAGGTGTATGCTCACGGTATGCAGGGAGGCAAGTCACAGAGGGTTCTCTTGAAAGGCCATCTGAGCAAGGCTTTTGCCAGCTTCGTCCTAATGTATAGAAGAGTGTTGTGATGGCATTGGGCAGCATGGTGGTGCTTCTCCTTGGGATCATTTGGCTGGAAATACCTGTAGTTCAGGTAACTGTGGCACTCCTGGAAGACTACTACAGCTGATGTGTTTCTGGCAAAGCATTTCCACCTGGTTTAGTTGGGCTTTCTCGTAGACTGAATTATTATGAGACGGAGAGCATATTTTTCTTGTTGTGGTTTTTATTCCCCCCCCAGTCTTATTTTTTGTTGACAAAAACTTCAGAGGACGGTTGCCGTTGTATTTCCATGGGAAATTCCAAATCAATTCTGTAGGTTAATCTATTAAAAACAAACAAAATTGTTTAAAAAAACCCTAACGCCTTTCACACCCTGGAGGCTTAACATTTAACGATTGATATTCCGAAGGATGTACATTAAATTATGCTTTGGTGGAATGTAAGTAAAGCTGGTAACTGTTTTATACCCATTGTTACCATATATTGTTATTTTAAGACCCTTCCAGAGGCTGCGTATATGATATCTGAGGCTAAGAATATTTTAAATACACGCTTACAAGATAACAGCCACGGAGTTCACGGAAGACTCCAGTACTTATGAAGTTTTACATGAAAAGAATCTCAAAGGTATCTTAGAAAGAAATTAGCAAATACTTTTTCTATTTAAACAAGCTAAAAATATTGGCCCAGGGAAGCTACAGTCTCTTAAAAGTCCTAAATATATCTGTCAGAATGACAAATCTGAGCCAAGAAACATGCACTACCAGATGAACTACATATTGGGTGGTATGATCCAGGTTATAGGGAGCATGTCCGTGGGCTGTTGGGGACGTGAAGTTGTGCATTTGGAGGCCTCGAGCCACAAGAGGAACCAGTCGATCACCCTGTGTAGCAATACTGATGTAGCAGGGTTTCTCAGGGACAGAAGCTTCTGCCCACACAACACAAAAAGCCATGTTTCTGGAGTTCCCCTATGAATGTGCTAAGCTTTTCCAATTCTTTTTTCTTGTGCTGAAAAATAATTAAACAGGATTTGTTTTCTTACGTGTGCCTGGCCCAAGTGGGTAAGTGCAGAGGATAAGTCAGTGGTGCTTCTGCTGTGCCTTGTGGGCTTTACCTCTCTGTCTGGCTCCTCCGTGTACGCGTGTGTCACAGCAAAAAGCCTATGAACAAACTATGGATGGAGCGTTTGCCTCTGGAATTTCTGTGCTTTTGTTGATTTGTCGCATAAATGTTATATAAATGTAGCTTTTTATGTGTTAATATTACATACCGTTGAGGTGCTTGCAGCCCCCTCAGCATTCAGAAGCGCTAGTTAAAAATTAACTAAATCAGGTTCCACCATTTTATGGCATTACCTGGTTTAACGTGAGCACATGAATTATTAACTGTCTGTCTTGTTAAGTACCAGATCAGTGGCTTTTGCTGTAGATGGGGGAGAAAAAAAGCATGCAATGTAAAAGTACTCTGCAAAGCAGTTGTAAAATAATAATAATAAAAGAAAAAAAAAAAACACAAACTCAAAGCTGAAGGTGAAGTGTGGGCCGCGAGTGGCTTCTTGTGAGACAGTGGGAACTTTCTTCAAACTGGTTGAGTCATCATTGACAAGGTGCTTATCAAAGCTAGTTCTCAAATTATCTGGATGATGAGAAATTTGAGCTGAATGATTTGTTTAGCAAATGCTATGAAAGTCTGTGAACTATTTTTCTGACCTATTTGTAAAAAGGACTCAACTCTAGCATGGTCTATTGACAGTAGTTAGAATTGCCTTCGCTAACAGCTACGGTGCTTCGTGCTCGTCACATCCTTTCCCTTGAATCCAGGCGAGGGGTTTGGTTTTCTCTTCGGATGGCAGCAGTGCCTGGAAAATGTACAGATACCCATCTCTCTTTCAAAGAAAGAGTTCTCCTTCAAAATCTACAACATAAAACAAACCTTTTACTTTCTGTGCATCAAGATATCTTTTTTTGTTTTGAGATAACAAAAATCAGCCCAAAAGTCAAGAAAGAAAAGGACACTAAAATCTCTTTATAATAAGATTCCTGCTTGGGCACATTCAAATTGTGGCCATAAGGTGAATGAACGTAGGTGTATCACAAAACTGCTATACTTCGGTAGTAAAGGTGGAGAAATCCAGTGGTTCATGACTGGCAAAATTCTGGATGTGTACTGGAAAACACTGGGCATGTCTACTTTTCTCATGAAACTTTAGAGCAGAGGCAGCAATGATGACTTTCTGCTTTCTGAAAATGAAATCATCATTCCAGGAAGCTAAAAAGATTTTAAGATGTTGAAAAACCTGAAGTTAAAAAGCCCTGTCTTGCGCAATGGCATTGGTACGTTTGACATAAGCAAATATTTACCTGAAGAGGTGTTGGAATAGTGGAGATCAGAGATAAATGGAAAGTGTTCCTGAAGGGTCATTCCCTGTCACTCCTCAGTCCGGTCACTGTCTTTTCCCTGTATCTTCTGTCTACCAGACGCTTGCACTGATTAGCACCTGTGCACGCGAATTGATACTCTCCACGTTGGCAATATTACTTGCCTGGGTTTATTTGCTTTCATATCAGTTTTCTGCCTTTTCCACCCCCCGCCTTACACTCTCTCTCCCCCTCTCTCACTCTTCCTTTTTAAAAAAATATTTCCTTAGAATGCCAGCTTTAGCAGAAATGGTTACTTCTGCCTTCTGTACTGTTAAGAAATCACATGGATCCTAATGAAACATGTGACCGACCTAGGTATTGAAATGCTCTCATCCACATTTCAGAAACTAGGATTGTTTCATGAAAACAAATGGGGAAAAATGTTGGATCACGTAGAAATGCTTCTTTCTGAATAGGAGTAAAAATGCCTCGTGGTAATGAATTCACTGACACCACTCAGAGGTACATAGTTATCTACCTGAGCAACTGATATCAAATTAATGATGCTCTCTGCAGTTTTAAATCTGAAAGACTACTAAATAAAAAATAGTAAGTGTGAAAGTAGAGGGTGTTTTCATAAAAGCCTGCGTGCAGAAATATCATTCTTTATCACAAAATGGTTATGGCGTGCAAAACGTAGTCTACCCTAAGCAGCGTTACGATGCTGGTCGTAAGTGTTGGACCACTGCAAAATCTTACTAGCGGAGCCTCCCCTCCACCGCCCAAAATAATAATAAAAAAATTAAAAAAGGGTAAAAGTACAGTTTAGGTACTTAAAACAGGCTTGTATTAGAGATATGGTCATTTAAGGAGACTTCCCTCTTACTCAGCAGAGTTTTTTTGGATGAGACGATAGAATTTATAGAATCATTAGGTTGGAAAAGACCTTTCAGATCATCGAGTCAACCATAAACTTTACACTGCCAAGCCCACCACTAAACTGTTTCTTGGAGTGCCACATCTGCGTGTCTTTTAAATACCTCCGGGGGTGGTGACTCAACCACTTCCCTGGGCAGCCTGTGCCAATGCTTGACAACCCTTTTGGTGAAGAAATTTTTCCTAATATCCATGTTGCAACATTCACTTGAAAAGCCCACAGGCTGCAATATTTGCTCATTGGCTACCTGGGAGATAGGGCATAGCTGTTTTTTTGTGAAAGGCAGGGAAAAAAGTGAGGTCAAAAGTACTAACTCTTTTTCTCAATAATATAATATATACAGTATTTGTTACGTTGGGATTTTTTTGGTGTGATTTTTTTTTTTTTTTGGACCCGTAATTTTCTTGTGGGGAAGGTTCATTTCTTCTTCTTCCTAATTATCCTTGACCTATAGCTCATGAATAGGGCTCCTGATTGTCCAGCTGATTTCAAACCTCTGTGAGTGTGGAGTAATACGTCATTCCCAGTGAGTTGGAACAAACAAGGCCATTCTCTATCCCCACATGAAGTTCTGCATTTAAATCACACCATATGAAATCTATATCTCAGCGAGGTCTTCAGGCTGCAGCAGTACACAACTGCAAACTCCCATAGAGGACAGAGGCGTCCCACAAATTGTGGCAAATTTCCCACAAAGTCCTGCAAATTGCAGCAAAATTCATGGGAAAAGAGACAGGAAATGATTTTTTCCTGCCTGGGGAGAGCTGTTGTAGAGGTCTGATCTGCAGGTTCTCACAAACGTTGGAGGAAAAAATACATTTTTAATATTGCACTATGGAATATATCTCTTTTCCTACTTCACACTTAGGGGAAAGCACTAAAAATTTAGTATGTGTTATAGACGTTACTTTCCACTGGTGTGATATAGCAAACGCCACAGGTATATATATTAGTACAATGTATGACAGGGTATGCTGGATAACGTGACTGCTGCTGGATGTACACTCCTGTTTTACCTACAACTTGTCGACTCCCTGAAGTGGCAGGGCTTGAACCACTGCCATTTCAAATATTAGTAGAAAGCCACATATTCTTTCATGCTTCAGTTATAAAGGGAGTACATAAATTATTTAATTGGGAGAAAGTATTGCATTAATATATTTACACTTCTAATGCATTTACAGAAACATGCTCCTCCCTAGTGAGAATAATAAAACATTGGTGTAAAGTTGCACCGGAGAAATGACTGTGGATTGCAAGGAGTTATACACGGAGAAGCAGCCCCTTTTCATCCTCTCATAGACGGTGGTTGCCGCATTTTCAGAGCGAGATACAGCTGCCTGCTCTACCCTTGCTGGAGCTCTGCCAGAGCCTACTTTTCCCTCAAGAAACATGTGGTTGCTATACATCCGTCTATTTTGCCTTGCTGCTCCCTTCATCTCAAGGGCAACTGCTCTCTACAGATCACTTGTACCGTCCCAAACCGAGTTTGGGATAATCGCCCCACCGGTGCGATGTTTCTTAGTCTGGCTGCCAATGTCAACTCAAAGGAATGCGTTTCCCTAAAAGTCTCCTAATTAAAGTGTACTAAAGCTTTTGCACTAGTCTAGTTAACCAGCACCCAGGCTTGTGATCAACTTAGGCTTATGTTTCACAGGTACAGCTAGAAGTCTGAAATATTTAAAACCATATGCCTGTTTGCCTCAAAGAAGAGGCCCTGTTTTTTAAATTTCATTTAATCCTTTCTGGATTTACACTTTAAGGCAATGGATTCCCAGCTGCTGTAAAAGCGCTGAAATTAGAGTCCAGATTAACCACAGAATTTAAGAATAGCGTCAACGCTGAAAGTGGTTTTGAATGAGATGTGGGTGTTTATTAGGAATGCTCTGCTGCACAAAACCTGCTTCTGAGTCAAACAGAGACTGAGTTAATGAAAGAGTGAGCCAAAAGGATCAGGGAACGCTGTAGGTTCATGTGCAGCCAGTGCCTGTGGTCACAGTTTAGATGCTGGAACAAAAACGTGAACAGAAAAGGGCCGCTCTGGATAGACAAGATGTTGGTGTTGTCCGCATTCTTCTGTGGAGCCAGCGGAGTTACCTAGCGGGGTGATGTGAGCGTGACATCAGTGTGGCATCTTTCAGATGTGCTTTCTCCCCGTCCTGTGATTGCATCTCATGGGTTTCTAGAGCTAAAGATATAGCTTTAATGCGAGTGTATCGAGCTGCTCCTGGCACAAGGGTTTGGTAAAAAGGAACTGGTACATCTGCTTCATCAGGAAATGTTTCTTAGATCTAGCTTAGCAATTTAGATCAGAGCTGGGAAAGAGGAGATTAAGGGAGAGGGTTGGTGAAGACCAGCCTAGTTTATATGTTACTTGCCTCTGCAGGGCTCTGCCTTGGTCAGGACAGGTTTGCTGACCTGCCCTAGCCGAGGGGGAGCAGAGCCCACCACCATGCTACCCCGGATCGGCAAAATCACTCGGGTAGGATTTAAAGAAAGTTGTTGGTCTGCTCTTATGCTTTCTCTTACATTTCCTGTTCTGTTCTTTACTCCTCTTGTGGCTGGACCTGGGCAGGTAAATGAGGAACCTGTTTCATACATGCTGGTGCCTGCAGGGAAATGACTCCGCCTTTAATGAGACTTTCAGATGGAATCACCTTCATCCAGATTGAACTCCATCATGTTTTTGCTGCTTAACTTAGTGCTTGTTGTGAGAAACCAAAGCAAAACCACCCTTTGGTGAGTGGGGATTCACAGCATAGTGTTGGGCAATATAGACTTTCACTTGCTGCCTTGACTTAGAGTTGCATAGCTGACAAAGTGCATTTTATGTTAGTACTTATGCTATGAGGGGACCTGCCAACAACTCTTTGCAATTTTATTGCTTGCATTACTTTAATCACCCCCATATAGTGCCGAAAAGTACATTTTTTAAGTAAAAATATTAAGGAAAACTCCTAAAAAAAAAAAAAAATTTAAAAACTAAACCAACCAAACGTTCTCTCCCAAGTCTGAAGTTAAGTGGAAATGCTTTTGATGCCGCCTTTTTAATAGAATAAAGGTGTGCACTAAGAGCGCAACAGGCGTTATAACAAGAGTGACCCTCTGTCCATTTACTGCTGCTAAGAGAGCAGCAGCCTTCGGCGCACTGTTCTTAGCTTCCTGAAAGGTGTTACAGCTTTGCCTCAGAGGTCTTGTATCCAGGATAACAATGATTTACCTTATTTACTTGAAGCTGACCTACCCTTTAGTATACTGCTCCTTCACTTAGTCAGCTCAATGGGTGCCAGATATTGTTCTCCTGCAGGAAGTTCTTCCTGGAATTCTGCAGCAAACCAAAGGCTCAGGCAGTGGGAAAATGAAAATAAGGTCAACTTTCCCTTAGGACTAGAGAATACAAGAAATGCACTGACACCATTTGAGACCTCCTTCCCAGAAAAATAGAAGCCACAAATACAGCCAGATTACACAAACTGATTCAAGTATGTAACCATTTCTTACCATTCTTCTTGGAAAAAATGAATTTCATCCAACCTGTGTTTAAAGCAGAGATAAAAATGATTTATTTTTAGCAGAGATTTGGTCAGAGATTGCTGTCTGATTTTAACATGTAGAAAAGTTAATACATACAGGGTATTACCCAGTACCAAGCCCTTGCAAAAACAGGGGCACAGCAGATAACTTGTGTAAGGGAGAGTAGCAGTATTTATTTGTGCTGTGAATTGCCCTGTTAATCTAACCTCAAATAAGCAAATATTCCTGGCAGGTCTTAGCTA
This sequence comes from Phalacrocorax aristotelis, assembly GCF_949628215.1. Lineage (NCBI taxonomy): Eukaryota > Metazoa > Chordata > Aves > Suliformes > Phalacrocoracidae > Phalacrocorax > Phalacrocorax aristotelis. The sequence goes on along the minus strand of NC_134280.1, from coordinate 4,499,745 downwards.
ACGTCCCCCTGGCTGGCCAGGGAAAATGTGAAGCATCTATGAGAAGCTCTGTAGTATGAGCAATGCTTAACGTGCATCGGTGACAGGACAAAGGCATGTACATTTCTGGGATATTAATATTTCCTTTCACCCTACTTGGCCCCAGACTCCAGGAATTATGAATCATAATTTTTGATAAAACAGAAAACAGTAACAGCGAGGAAAAAAAGAAGTTGTATGTGTTTCCTAGGAATTGTTGCTGGGTGTCAGTTTGTGAAAAGGGCCTCCTCTTCACATATATCTTCACCTTCTGGAAAAGCATCTGGAGAAAGCTTTGGGTCTGCTTTTTAAGGTACAGAGATTACTGACAAATTACAGACCGGTGATAAAAAAAGAAAGCGACGATGATGAGGGCAGGAATACTATAGAGCTTGGGCAATAAAAAGTGACAGAGCTGAAAAGTTACCAAGGAATGTTTCAGAGAAACAAAGGATGTGGTCTTAGGGTCTCCAGAGAGCGCAGTTATTTTATTATATTCTGTTTCTATTATCACTTTCATTTTGTTCCAGGGAGATTTTCAGCAACTTGAGAAATAGATTTGGGGGCCAGCTATCCCTCAGATATGTGCACACAACTCTCCTTGACTTTAATTGGAGCTCTGGGTAGGCATCCGAGGGCAAAACGTCGCCTTTGGCGGATGGCTTTCTGTAGCCAGCACGTAGCGTCAATGTATACACACATGCACAAATGCGAGTATCCAAAAGTGACTGCTTTAACTTCTCATTAATGTGAAAGGCTCCTAAGGCAATGGGGACACCTTAGTTAGGAGGTATTGAGAAAAAAATATATTTTGAGGCTGTTTTTATCCCTTATGCATCATAATCATGACTTTTTTTTTTATTCATTGAACCAGCAAGCGCACGCAGTCGCTGTAAAACAACCACTAGATCCCAAGTGAGGTACCGTTTCAATTTTACGGTAAATTTCCTGTTTTATGGATTCCTTTCTGAAAAACTCCTCACGGTATTCTCCAAAGAATATGAACTTTTCTTTAAAACATAAGAAATTGGTGCCCTGTTAATAGTGTTTTGCTTTAGTCCTGACTTCATCTTTATTTTTTGTCTCACCGATTGTTGTTATTACTTCTTAAATGTTTTATTTCTATTTTACATGCTTCTCATTAGGGTTGCTATTTTAGGGTCTTCTTAAAATACATATTTTATTGCATTCAGCTAATTACATAGAACTTCTTCAGATGTGAGAATGCATCTTATTTACAAAACCCCCCTCTGATCAGGCAGTAGTTAAAATACGTGTACAGGATATTACAGTTTGAAGTGTGCAAGGCATTTGTGTTTTAATTAAAATCTTGGAGGAGAAACTTGTTCACATGAATTACTAGCTGGATTTTTAGCAGGTTGTATAAATGGTGACAAATTACATCTTTGTATTCAGGAAGAGTGTGGAGTTACTTGGTGAAAATCACTACATATGTTAAATCTTTTCAGTGTCTGCTATAAATATTAAAGATATGCGGGTATGAAATTATATGAGTGCAAACGACCCAAGAGTAATTAAAATACTTGATCTGCTTCTGCTTGCTACAAAAAAAAAAAAAAAGGGAGTCTGATTTTCAGACTATCTTTAAAACAAAAAAAATGTGAGAAGAGAAGAAACATCTGTATTAGCTGTAGCTTCCTCTTACAGCATCAGTATTTATGGTGCGATGGGGCAGGGCAGATAAGGTTCAAAGCAGTTAAGGAAAATCCTCGCAACCCCTGAAGGACAGCACTTGGTTCATACCCTGGTTAAGTGGTGTGATACCCGAGACACCTTCCCTGTGAAGATACTATGGATACAGTTTGGCTTGGTGTCTGTTTATTCTATTTATCTCCTCTATGCGCATATTCTATATGAGAATCTGTCTTGCTGAATAGATTTAGAGTGCCCCACCTCAAACAGGGGATGCAGCTGAAGGTGGTTCTTGCAGGTGATATGTTAAAGTTTTGGGGCCGTGAGGGTCAGCGATGTCCAATTTACTCGAACCAAAGCACTGGAAAACTGTGCATTTCCCACCAAAAAATGATTGCATGCCCGTGCGTTTGGTGTACCTAGAGAAATTAAAACTGTTGGCAAGAAATTGGCTTGTGAGAAAACGGAGAGTTTTTAAATTCAGTGAAATCTGCAGAGGAGACTGCGTAATTACTGGTGAACCTCTCATGCTTGCAAAAATACCCTAATATATCTGACTAGAGTACAAGTGCTCATCTTCAAAAATGACACCTCTATTAAATTAACTTGTTTCTGCCAGCATCTTGTTTACTTAAGGCTGCTTTCACTGTTTCATAAAATGCCAATAATGGAGATGACTTACGTCATCTTCTTTGACATGTGCTCTTTGATGTGTTTTTAGCCCGTATGTAGAATCAAGGATTTAGGTCTTGTGATTAGCTCAAAAGACTTGAGTTTTGCCTTTTGCCTGCAAGTCGTTTTGACCTCCAGTTTCAATGGTGCTGAATATTTTCAGTGGCAAGTGTTGAAAAGAAATGCAGCAGCCGGTACCTACTTGCTAGGAACTCGGTGCATGTATGTATGTGTACATGCATCTATAGATGGATATAGATATGTATTTACAAAATATATGTATATAAAATCTGCTTTTAGTTTGTCTGACAAGGTGGTTGTGATATTATTTTAGCAAATGTCCCTAAAGATTAATTTAAACCCTACATTTCAGACAAAACCCAATATGACTTTTCTTAACATATGAAACAGAGATTAAAAGTTTCATTTTTAGGCATTAATTCAACAAGAATTTCCATCAGAAAACTTTTACAGGGTTGTCCCCAGGGTTTGTCGGCATCTTTAGGTAGCAAATCTCTGTTGTTTAGTTCTCAAGAATTCTTACTTTATTGAAGCACTGCATGCCCCATATGCAGAGTTAGCTGCGTGTACATGAAAATTTACTTTGCTTATAGAATGTTATTTTTCTAATTTTAGTCTACTATCTCAGCTTCTTCAGACTTCTAGTCTGATGGCATGCTTTTAGTGTTGTCTAAAATTTCAGGTAATGCTTTTTCCTAGATCCTGTAAAATCTTAGGTAGTGGTGGGGATTGTTGTTGCGATGATGGTGAATGCCCAAAACTCTTTAAAGATTAAATGAAAAAGTCCACAGGAACATCCTTTCCTAATTAATGTAAGTGCCCTCACCTTGAGGGGAAAGGTGTTTGCCAAAATACATATAACGCTTGAATGCGGTACCTCCCTCTGCGGGCACCACCACGTGCACGCCCAGCGTGAACATGAGGATTAGAGGACAGAAGAACTTTTTGACTGTAGGAGGCACTGAACTAATCCCAACAGCAAAGAAATCCTCCCTGGTTTGCTTTTTCTTTCTAATTTATTGATTAATTTGTTCTTGTCAACCTACTTAGTGATTCGTGTACCTTTTGCGTCTGATAACGTAGTCAGCACTCTTGCCCGGTGTGTTTTCAGCAAGATTTCTTCTCTTCCCCTATTTAGCAACGTTTCCCCTTGTTCAGAAGCTACATTAAGGAGACAAGTGCGTTTACCACTTAAGCATTATCTTGGGAGCCTACCGTGCCTCTGATATTCAAACTCCAGCACTCAGCAATAACTCTAGGAGGAAAAAACATGGGATGTTAAAGCTGGGAAGAACTACTAACCCTGCAGTGTCTGATGTGCTGGTTCTCCAGGTGTGGCTGTGTGGGGTGGTTTTTAAGTGCAGATCAATAACTTCTAAGCATTTCCATAGTTATTTCTATCACTCAAATGAGTCACTTGACTTTCTGTGTCTCTGCTTTCTGGTTTTGAGCGTTTGCAGCCGATTTTGGCAGAGCCAGTCTCCTGCGCTGGCTCCTCTGCGAATGCCTCGCTCCAGACATCACGCAGAGGAGGAAAAATTGGTGTCTGGTTTTGTTTGTTGTAGTTCGGGTCCTGCCACCGCTTGTGCTGAGCTGAGGCGCGAGCTTTGTCACTTTCTGAGCGCCGGGAGAAAGGAAGCGGCCGCCACGGGGAAATCCAGGAGCTTCCTCTTCCTGCTGGTCAGCCTTTTTTTTCCCTCCCGAGGTTGGCCTCTTTCCCAATGGGCTGCTAAAAGCCCAAAGCTCACTGGCTGAAATCCTGGCCTAATTAAAACCGATGCCAAACCTCCCATTGACTTCAAGGCTCTCGCCCAGCCCGTCATCACGTCCAACGGTCGTCTCACTCCATTGTTTATAGGATTGTTCCGATGGGTTTTCTAGGGCAATGCTCAAACAGCTCACAGCTCTCCTCCCCTGCGGACAGGCAGCCGGCTCCAAACCGAGTTCGTCATCAGACAGCATTTTATCAGTTTTAGCACAATATCTTTGTAAATCAGGCCAAAACAAAACCCAGATCCTCAGCAGTTCCTTCACAGCCGCAGTCTGGAAGCGTTGAACTTTTCTGGAGTGGTTTTGTTTTGCTTATGCGCGGTGACTGGGAGATCCCCATGCCATGCCTCCTGCAGAGTAATGGCACACATGCAAAATTTGGTGATGTGAATACGTCAGAAAGCCAGTGGAAATGATAAGAGGACTCCCAAGGAAAGGGTTTAGCCCATAAAGATGGACAAAGTGAGGTGCTACTTAGAGCAAAAAACCCCACAGTTTTCAAATGATACCGTACAGGGACAATATTCACAGTGCTGTAAGAATGTTTTCTAGTCTTTGGAGATGTTGATGTGAAAAGTAGTGAAAAAGCAGCTTTTAGAAATTGATTATTT